>NW_020527858.1:0-65817 GCF_003368295.1 Carassius auratus
ACAATGAACTTAACACAGCACCTCCCTTCCTTCCATCTCATTCTCCTGTGTGACATGATCTCCATACTGAAAAACGAGAGCGAGCTTATAAATATAAGCCCTTTCAACTTCCAGCAGACAAGTAAACACAAGCCTGGGAAGATTTTTCTGGGAAGATAAATGTTCCATAGACAAAGAGAGAGAGGAAGAAGAAAGAGAAAAGTAGTTTACTCAATGTTTACTTTGTCCAGACTCCTCTCTCCAGCTATTAAAGGCAAAAGTCTTCAAGCCTTGATCTCACTCTCTTCAGCGCTCAGCGCTCTTCACAGGCGCTTGACCAAGCTGACTCTTGTGTGCGTGTGTGTGGATTTGTTCTCATATGCCTGCTACACAAGATTCCCAGAAAGCTAGCAATGCAAGACACTATTTATACAATCAACAGTGCCTATACTACACACACCTTAAGGTCAGAGTGCAAACTCACTTCAATCTCCTTTCAGTGGAATCACAGACGAATGGAAAAGAATTACATAAAAATAGTAGTTTAATAGAAGTTTGGTTTGTATTCGTTTCTCAGTATGTAAGCGGCGTGGAAATGATTAAGTAGAGAGCGAGAGAAAGGAGAAAACAGAAGGTCCTTCTGAGATCTACCGCACTGATTAAATACGAAAAATAAAGAAAGATTGTTCTTAGAGTAAATGGACAAAATTAACCAAGAACACAATTACAGAATTCGAAGAAGAAGTCGAACCACGAGAAGAGATTTTGAAGAAAATATAATACACTGGAACCCTTCTGCGCAGCAAAGAGGCCCGACAGACCACATTTAGACAGCAATCTGAGAAAAGACTTGACTGTGTGTGTGTGGGAGAGGAACAAGATAAGAATGAGAAAATAAAGATAAAAATAAGACACAAGAAAGTGTGTGAGCCAGAGAACATTTCAAGATCTACCTAGCCTCAAATCCTCTTTCTGTTTCTGTTCTTTGCAGATTCCTTGCAATTCTGGCCTTGATGTGGTTTCGAACAAAACAGGAAGGAGAATGCTGTTGAAGTGTGCAGCATGAGGCAGTGTGTGCACTTCTGCGGCTAAAGGGGAAAAATCCAAGTACTCTTCACTGCCAAAAAAAAACAAAGCAACAAAAACAAATAATATATTTAAGAACAGAAATCACAGGCACTGTTTACCAGTTCCAGTAATCTTATGAAAAACAAATGAAAATAAAATTGTAAAAATAACTTGTATTATATTATGGTAATTGTTATATATCAAGTACATCTTTTAAGGGGGTTTGAGATTTTTCTGGAATTTTTCTGGCATACAAGACCCAAATACTGAATAAGAGGGTGTTTTTTCAGTGCTTTCTGACCCCAAACATTTATATTAGAGAGCAAGATCTTGACTCTGCTCACACTTCCAAGTTAAACAGAACGCATTCATACATGTTTGGCTGCAGTGGGAGCAAGACAAACTGTTCTTTTAGAGAACACAGGCTACTTTCATATCCAGATCAGAACAATCACACAGTCTTGTCCAGGCAGCAGACATGAATGTAATCTGTGACGTTTCCCATCCGATGATGTTGAAGGAGGAGTCACCTCATTATGTTGGCTGACTTCAGCGTGCTTAGTGAAGTGTCTTCTGGGTCTACACAGTATCAGCACATTCCGTAACTTTTCCGTTATTCATAGGCTGACCTTGAGTAAGGCATCTAGCAAATCATTGATTAATGTACTCTGGATTGCATAACTTCAAATGAAAACTCTCACACATTTGTAAGAGAGCACTGGTGTGAGGAACTTGTGATTAGAGAGACTGACACAAGCGTGATTTGACACATTTGGGGAAGGGCAGAAAGAGGAAGGAAGGTGAATGACACAACTGAAAATGAAGCCATACAATGCTCATAATCACATGATTTACTTCATGAAAGTGCATATGTATTTAAGAGTAATGCTGCAATAAATAGCTCAACAATCAGCAATGACCAAATGAATCTAATCATGGGCCGGTATGAGATTTTGATGCTATGATAACCTTAAGCAAAAATATCATGGTTTCACAGTATCACAGTATTGTTTTTACAGCTGTAAAATGTTATTTTGAAATGCCTGCGTAAAGAAAAACAACAACAAAAAAACACTGAACACAATATATTTTATTTTTGTGCAACATACAGAATGTTGGAAAAGCAGTATTTGCTAATTTATTTTTTATTTTTTATGTGTTTCTGAAATGTTGAATTGTGGGCTGTCTTGCAGCTTTTGATGAGAAAAAGAAAAAAAGAAGAAAAATGAAGACAGACATATTTATTTAACCTAAATCTGTAATTACAGTTATTTCATTTTAGTTATAATATACATATAATTAATATGATTTCATATCATTTGTTTATATAATTTTATATACATAATTTGATTTAATAATAACCAAATTTGTAACAAAACCACCGATCTCTGACAAAACGCAGAAGCTCTGTCTGAACGCGACGCAGATCACTCTCTGACAGCAGGAGGCACTCATGGAACAGCACATACAGCGTTTCCTTGGTTACCGCTGTAAACACAACAGAGCTCCGCTGAAACACTGCTTTAATGTGAATTAAACAGACACCAGATGAAAGGAAAACACCATCTAAACTTTTCTGAAGACAGTCAGTTCCCCTCAGAAACACATTCATATAAATCCCTAAATCAATACTGAGGATTTTCATCGAATAGTTTGTGCATCATGAACAGTGAGTGATCTGCCTGCTACAGTATTTTCTCTTTGTGTCCATCTTCAGCGTCTCTGGCCTGTGTTAACGGGCAATAACGGGTAATAACTGACAGATAAAAAAGTATTTCACAAGGTGTATTTCATCTCTAAACCTAAAAGCACTTAAACTCTTCCTTTGGTTCAGTGTTCTTTGTCGCACTGTCACATACCAAATCACAACATCCGTGTGATTACTTAAGATTAAGAACAACATCGCTCCCTTGTGGACAATATGAAATGTGTTCAGCTGCATGAAATAAATGTAGTCTTTTTCTGCATTTAATGCACACAACCTGACAGTCTCAGACACCTGACTTAGAAATCCTTGTAGTTAGTCTATCCAATAAATGGCAGGGTGTCAGAATTAGCAGGGGCGGACTTAACCAAAATGTGAGGTAACCGCTTAGGGCCACAGGGAATCAGGGGGCCCCAAATGATATTTTGTGAAACATATTTGGCAAACGCTCCAGTGTGTATTTGTGTTCTGGAGAATGTGATCAAACGTTCATCAAATGTTCACTCACAACTCAAAGTGCTGAGTTTTTGTCAAGTTCTGAGTTCTGCAAGCTTGCAAATCCTCTCATTATAAAATCCTGAGATACAATGTAAAGAAGAGATTCATTGTGCAGTGCAGACAGCTTTTAGTGATTATAGGCTTTCTAGGCTGTATAATCCTGTCCGATTGTCTCAGAACGGATATATTAACCTCAGAGAAGAAAGTATAGTTTTTTCGTGTCATGATTTTATTTGTCTCGAGGTTTCAGATTCAGAATGACTCGCTTGTGTGCTCTCATACAAATGCACAAATGTGATGACTGGAGATTTTCGATTAATACAGTATATAACATTTTCGATTTGTTTCTCGGCAAACCCTACCATATACATTAAAAACACTTGGAATCCGGAATGAGATGCATGGGATAATGTTATGACATGAATCCTTGTTTTACAAAGATTGAAGAAAGTTAAAATGTAGGAATTAGGTTGTTGTGCGCGTGTGTTTGTTATTATTTGTGGTAGCAGATGGGTTGGCAGATTGAAGTGTCAGTTGTATTTTAGCTTTAAGAGTGTGAACACGGGTTTCTGCAATAAACTGATTAGCCCTGAACACATACACACAGATTTCAACACCACAAACAAACACATGCATTCACACAGCAGATAGTTTTATATAAAGCCAAAAAAAAAAATCCTGGGTCGCGGTTGCGGTCTTTTGGGCTTATTAAAAAAAAATATGATCGCTTGTTTAGAAAATCTGATAGTAGATGCAATAGAGGAATGAGATTACTTTCTTTTATGAGGTAAATTTTTAATTGTTACAATGTTTTTGTAATTAATTATCACAGGTTTATAAAAAAACAAGTAGGTCTATCCCACTACTAACAGTTTAAATATATTTTATTACACCCTACATACATATGTGGCTATGTTACAGCTCTGGTGGTTAGTATGTGCTCCCGCTTTGCTGCAGTGTGCTAATTTTTGTCAAATAAATTCTGTTTTTGCTTTTCAGATAAAAGAGTGGTTTCAGTTTAATACTAATTAAATAGGTTGCAGGCTCATGTATTTGTAAAAAAAAAAACTGATAATAATTAATATCGATGGTAATAAATAATAATGGCCTTGTTTGTGGAATATTTTTGAAGCTGTGGTTGCTTATTTGTTTCACAAGAGTTGCCACCAGTGTAAATGACGTTGTTGTTAATCTCTAAATCTAATTTGAGGTTTGGAAAGGGACAGTTCACTCTAAATCACATTTGAAGGTGTAAATCAGGGTTTAAAGAATATATGGGACATATGGTGAACAGGCATGGACCTTTAAACCGTGACCCTTTGGGGCTTATCCACAGGGATAAACTGTGGCACTTCAGAGGGTGGATGTGGCAGTCCACACCTATGAGAGGAACTAACGAAATCAAGAGGCAGAGAAATACTTGTTTGAAGCTATATGAAAGCAAATTCACGAGCTTTGCTGTACTGAAGAATAAAGTACCTGGACCATGACTCCGATACTGCGCACAGAGAGGCTTCAGCCGAGTGAACTTCAGGCTCTGTTTGGAGAGGAGAAGGATTATTCATGCTCCCTGAATGACATTTTTCATCACACAGAGGTAGACATCTGATCTGTACAATGTAAAAAGACTAATTCACCTCATAATTAAGCATTTCCAGATTAATTGATAGAGATACTCTGTAATGGAATAACCACTTGATATTCTGTTTTATACTGTACTGTAACATTTGCGGTCATTTTAGTTCAAATTGACCGTTTAAACAGTAGTTTGCTTGTTTTCGGTTTCTCAGGCGTGTGAGCTGCAGTCTGACGGTGATAACATAGGGGCGTGCGACTCGAGTTCTCTTTCTGATGTTGACTATGGGAAGCCATGTGCAGCCCCTCATCTGCAGGGACCCACATTCTCCAAACAGGAATACTACACCAAACTAGAGGAGCTGAAGAGAGAACACCTGAGAAACATAGCCGAGCTGGAAAAACTCAACCTGAGCCAGATCAAACCGGGTCAGAGAGAAAGACAGCTCATTACTTGCAGGAGTCAAAATGGAGACGATACAGAGAGGTATCCAATTGTGACTAAACATTAAATAAATGACAATAAAAATGTATATTTTCAAACATTCAACTACTGAAAATTAAATTGTTCCAATAAAACCTCAGATTTGGGTTTGATCCCTGACCTTTGACCTCTTTCATTAGTGGACAGGTGGAGCTCAACCAGGTTGGGAGCAAGGCATCAGTGGACCGTCTGAGGAATGAGGTTTCTCATCTGAAATTAAAGGTAAAGATTAGACCTGAGATGAACTTCAAGGATTTGTTCATCATATTCAAAAATCTTTTAACCCTCTCAGAAAACAGACATAATAGTTGTATATAAAGTGCACATCAGTCTCAAGAAGTGGTTTTTAAGTGCTTGAAAAACATTTTGTCATTAAAAGTACTTTGTTTACTGAAGGTTGTTATGGTGCACAGATATGGAGATTCGGATACATTATCAATATGTGCATTACAAAACCCTTCAAATTAGTCACCAGTCTAAATCATTCAGCAATATTCAGTTGCCTCTAATAGTAACTTGTACTGTCTATATGCAGAACAGAGAGAGTTTCCACTGATAATACCAATATGAGTCAGCACATAGTTACTTTCAGAAGCTTTATGGTTATGCAGGAGGAGCTGAGAGATTCAAACAGTTCTTGAGTGGATAGGTCTCTAATCAAATAAGCGAATTTGTAACATTAATCATGTGAACCGCTTAAATGGACGATCAGATGATCTTGCTTCCACTGAAGCACAAGATGCTCTTTGGATCATCCTCAAATCATGCAGGAGAATAATATGATCACCAGGTCAGGTGTTATACAAAGTTGTGGAGGTCATGCAGCTCAAATATTGCTGTTATTAAAGAAAAAGTTCTGAAATCTGTCATTCAAAATGTTTTATATAATAAAATTAAGGAAAAAAAGACGCTACTGTAAAGGCCCAATGTTGTTCAAGACAATATTCAAAGTCTCTTCTCTCTAAGTTGACATGCATTTCTGTTGTAATGGAAATAAATACATAAAAAAATATTATGTCAATTTCATATTGTATTTGTATTTTATATTTATTAGCATAACTAAATTTAAATACTTTTAAGATTTATTTGGGCCATGGAAGTTTACTGAGGCTCCCTAGTTGTGAACAACTACCCTAAATTATAATTCTTAAAGGGTCATGAAACCCTAAACCAGATATGTATGTATTACTGAAATCAATATCACATCACATATTATTTTGAATATTAAGAAGAATAGTGAATCTTTTGATTTTGTTGTTCTGAATTAAAAAGCAAAACTGAATCTTAATTTTTAATCACAATTGGTACAGAGAGTTGTAGAGAACAGTACAAAAATGTAATTTAATATGTTTTTTTTTTTTAAGCAGGCTCGACAGAATTCGTTAGAGGACCAAAGGAAGTCACACTCTCCGCAGAACTCATCTCACAGTGCAGCCACTCCGGGGATGGACCGCCTGAGACACAATTCCAAAGTAACCGTTCCCAAACCGTTTCGCATGATGCTTCGTGAAGAGGATCGCAAACGACGCAATGTGAAAACCCGCTCTGAGATGGAACTAGAAAATGAGAGACTGAAGAAAGAACTGGATGAGCTGAAAGAGTGTAGCAAGACGTTTCGTGCTAAGCCGGCCCCGCGCTCAACACACTTCCTTTGCAATGACATCATCACTAAGCACCCAAAGAAGCTCCAGCTACAAAAAATCCAATCAACCAAATGGACCACGATCACCACGGAAACCACCTCAAACAAGGCTCTCATCGCCAAACTCCTCCTATTCCACAACAGCCATTTAGCTTTATTGAAAGAGAGCGAAAGAAAAGAGAGAAAAAACTAGAGGATGAGCTAAACAACCTAAGTCCCAAAACAGAACGAAGATTGTTTAAAGCCAGACCCTTGCCGAGGTCTCTATATAGGCCCAGCTCACCAACTTGCCAGATATATGAGGCAGTTAATCTGAATCACAGAGGCTCAGCACTGCCTCCTAGCATTCTGGAGGACATGCTGCAGGAAGGAGAGGAAGCCGAGAATCAGTATGATGATGAATTTTCAAGGCCACAGAGCACAGATATATCACGCTGCAGCAGCAACCTCAAGAAATGGAAGAACAAGGGTGCGCTGCAGGTGGAGGAGGAGATGGAGAGAAAGAGGAACAGAGAAAGAGACAGAGACTGGTCCTACATTCATCCTCTACGCAGGACCAGCCTCTGCCACAGCCAAGAACCCCTGAATAACGGCAAGAGTGACTACATCAGTGTTTAAATACTGACACAGATACATTAAACCATAGCCTACAATACAAAATTCATCATCAGTACTATAAATCTATAACTACATGGTGTGATAGAAACAGAGATCTGTTTTTTCATTGTATTGCTTTGGAGAAAAATAATTTAATAGTGTACATTTGTTTTGGTTAAATGCATTTTCAGCTGGATTTTAAATGGATTCCAAATTTAATTCTTGCATCAAATAACTGAAATAATATGATACAAACATGGTGACTCTGCAAGTTCATTACTTTGTTAGTAGTGTACTTTGTTGTTAGTGCTTTATTGTTCCCTTTAATATCATGTCAGTTTTAAAATGAGAATACTTAAAGAAATAGTTCACCCAAAAGCGCATTTCAGTCATCATTTCCTCACTGTCATGTTGTCACTAACCTGTGATGACTTTGTTTCTTCTATATAGAACATGTAAGGATAATTGACGACGGGCCGATTAAGCCAGGTGGTGATGCAACCACGATGAGAAGCGGAGTAATTATTTTTCTAATAATTCAACAGCCCAAAGTCAATTATTCCACTTATACTACGGTTACCACACCTCAAGACATCAATCAGATGATATATTTAAAGGGATTGAGCTAATCCTCGGTCTCCGCATTTGAGCAGAATCTCAACCAGGCCAGCAGCATTCAGTCTACTAGACTCATTCCCAGCGACAGACTTCACCTCAGCCCGGCTCTCACATAAAGACCAGCAGCTCAGGTTAAACTGTGCTGGGAGTGATATTTCCATCACTTTCCCCAGTTCCTTCCGCTACTTTAAATTTTTCAGAACTATTTTTAATTAGATGTCCAGCTTTCCCATACTCTAAGCACTTTATTCTTGCAGTTGTGACAAAATAACATAAAGTCATCAGCAAACAACTTAAGTGTCAAGTCTAGATGATATGTTTCAAAAGAGGGGATTCGGTACCTATCAGGATTTTTTAAATTGGCGACACCAGTTTTACAGGGACAGGGCCTGAGTTAAAATATCATCACTCATGAATGGGGGAACATTTGATAAAGCAACACTCTTAGCTTGTAATGCGAGGGGAAGGGCAGAAACAAGCTCACCGCCAACAGTAACTCCAGGCTAAACAACAATATTTGCTTTATCAATACTGTAAAGAAAACTTACAGCGGCATTATTCACACTCGAGACTGATAAAATAGACTCAAGCCTTACAACCTCTCCAATAGTCAAGCAACATTGTTCAACACTCGCTATGGACGACACTTTAAGAGCGTGACGCCGTGTAAGCGAGCTCAAATTGACACCTGGGGCCAACATATCTCCCTGATAAACAGGCAGTATGCAGCCCAAAAGTAAAGCAGAAACAACAGCTTCAAGAACCCACCACTAGAGAAAGAACAAGCAAGACAACAGAAAGAAAAAAGGTCACTCATAGAGAGCCACTCACGCATTTGCACCACTCCGTTCACTCGCCCTCGAGAATCACACCGGAAGTGAGAGAGAGAGAGAGAGCTTGTGTGAATTAGGCTACCTCTTTGCAACTCTAAACAGCACTGTCTCCTCGCTAGTGAGAAATGTAACATGTGGCCTTTAAGTTGCTCAGTATAGAGGTTAACTGATCAAATTGCATAGGCAGCGCTGACAACACATTTTTGTGCAAACTGCGTGACCGTTATTACAGTTAACACAATCAAATCTCCCTTGAACTGTACGTTCGCTGTGCGTTTCCTGAATATAATTGCAGATCTCAAAACGTTTGTCAGGAAATCAGATTCCAACATTCAATGTTCCCATAGTATAATAACATATATTGTGGTGGTCTTTCTTTTGCATGCAATTGCAATAGGGAATGAAGCCTTTATTCTTAACAAAAAGGTGGAAAAGCATCATTAAGGTATCATAAAATGTAATCCATATGGCTTATGAACTATATTCAAACTCTTCTGAAGTCATAGGATAACTGTAAAAAACAGACTAAAATGTAAGTAATTTACTGATAATATTTCAGTTATTTACAGTTAACTGCTGTGATAACTGCATCATAATAACAATTCATCATGAATTTAACACTTTGCCTCATGAATTCTCATCATCACCCATGGAAGACAATGTTTCCAATAAATGTTGGTCTGTTACTCACATAAACCTACCACATGACTTCAAAGGTTCTATGTACAACTTTTATGATAATTTTATAGTGCTTTCAAATCTTGAATGCTTCTTTATCCATTCACTGTACTGTACACTCTCAGAAAAAAAAAAAAGATTGATTCGGGCGATACCCTTTCAAAAATGACTACTATGTACACTTTAGGAACTAATGTGCACTTAAAAGTACTGATATGTAACTTTAAGCTATTAATATGTACCATTTAGGGGTAAATAAGGTACAAAGATCTAACTATTAGCTTTTGTACATTAGGATGTGGCCCCATTGACAGCTTTATGCACTTTTTAAGTGAATTATGCCTTTAACTATGATTCATACAGGATAACTTTAACTCTCCACCTCCCTCATTCACTCACACACAAGTACAGTCTTTAGTCGAAATCCTCAGGCCTCAGTCCACACTTCCTGAGTGTACATCTGACGTATGGTATGTCTTCCTGCAGAAACCACATACTCCTGTACAGAACCAGCATCATGTCCAGTAACAAACTGTGCTCCCTCCTCCTGCAGAAACAACACAGAACCCACTGCATAAGCTCCGACTGTCAAATATAACTCCTATAAACTCATATTTATAATATACATGTGCATATGTTTGTTTGATCAACAGATGCTCACAACTGCTTATAGAGGTGCTGGGGTTTGTACAGCAGCTCTTGTTTGTGGTTTTAGATTTCTCTGTATACTCCTCCGCAGGATCGCTGAAACCCTTCACAATGACTAAAGCAGCATTCACTTCCTGCTGACCTTCCAGAAACAACGTCATTAACATAAAAAGGTTACCTACAGCCTAAAAACTGTATAATGAATAAGGCTGATGTAGATGCTGTAGCTGTTTTCTCAAATGATTAAAAAGAGAATATTTGTGATCTTGTCTTGTGTGACACCTGCTTGACATTGCTGATAGACATGGTGTGAGATGACAATCATTCAGTGTTCGTTGTGACTCTGTGTGTGTGTGTGTGTGAAGTGTGAAGTGTCTGGACTGCTGCATTCTGTAAAGGGTGCCGAGTTGATTCCCCTCAAAAAAGACTTGAGTTTCTGTCTCAAACCAGCATTTTCCATGCACACCTGTAGAAACAGTATGCACACAATGTTTCCACAAAAATTCTAAGCAGCAAAACTGTTAGAACATAAATAATAAGAAATATTTCTTGAGCACCAAATCAGCATATTAGAATGATTTCCGTAGGATCATGTAACACTGAAGGCTGGAGGAATGGCTGCTGAAAATTCATGCTCGTAATCAAAGTATACATAAAAGAATTAATATCATTTTAAAATATATTAAAATACAAACAATTATTTTAAATTGTAATAATAATTAACAAGATGATTGTTTTAGTGAATTTATGATCAAATAATGCAGCCTTAGTGAGCAACAAGAGCCTTCTCTCAAAAACATTGTAAATCTTATGACCCCAGTGCACCAAATATATAAAGATGATATTTAAAAAAAAAAAAAATTCTATGATACATAAATATTACAATATAACATTTTTATTATATTTAACGTTTTTAATATAGTATCAAGTGTGTTCATTAACATATTCTTTGCTAATTTGTATTGAGAATCTTTACATTTCAGTTCACCGTCTCCAATCAGTAGTGTCTTCAGAGTTGTATGATCTGGAAAAGATCCCTTTAAGAAACAAAGTTTTAAAACAGGTCTAGTGTACAATCCTTTTTATCACAACTACTACACTAAATGCAGGTCTATCTGACATTTAACAAAAAATTATAGAGTTAGAATAGAAGTTTGTCAAATTTTAACAGGTACTGTTTACAAATTTCTCCTTGTTTGATTTAATTATATCTTATATATTCCTAAGCTTCAATTATTGTAAAACTATGCAGGGCTCCAGTCAAAACTAATGACAATGGAGACAATGGCTTTTATAATGCAACATTTTAGTGTGTTAAACAATAACCAATAATATTGAAAATGATAAAGATAGAGAATACTGTTATTAATTAATACAACTTTACAATCCTACTTATAATTATATTAAGTCATTCAGAAAATTAACTGCCAGACTAATAGAAAGTATACATCACAGTTGTGAACTCAAAACAATGACACTAATTGATTCACTGATTCATTGAAATGAATCACTTGAGCAAGTTTGAGACTGCTTCATGAATCTTTTTGACTGAATCGTTATAAATAAGTAGTTCATAAGATAGATTTTCCCTCAACTGAATATGGATGCACAAACCAGCTTTTCCAACTAAAATTTAAATAAATTATTTCTGTTAAATCTGTTTATTTGTCAATTTGTTCAATAGTTTATTGTGGTGTTCTTCTGGTGAGGTGAACTACATGTAGGAATCTTATCTATCTGTGAAGTGTGATGCATATTCTTTATATTCTGAAAGAATGTGTTTTCAGAATGAAAATGTTCCTGTTAAGAGTGTGTATACCTGTTCAAGTGTGTAATGTAACTGAGATGAGTGTAACAGCCATGGCTCTAGGTGTTAACTGAGAGAGCTGAGAGTTTCAGATATTAAAGATGTTTGAGACGACACCGTGACCACTAAACATGTCTGGCAGTTCCCTGCTACGCTAAACCAGATGTCAAAATAAACATCAAACTCAGAAACAGCCAACGAATTTGCACAGATAATAATGCGTATGTTGATGATGCTCACCTGTATGGCACATGCTGGGATCCCGCGGAGCCAAGGGCAAAAATCACCTAAAAAAAGAAGGAAAAGATTGTGATTTTCTGCATTTTGCATTTTATTACTTTTTTTTTTTTTTACAGCATTATATACTTTTTTATTATCTCTCGCAATTTAATGTGATATGACATCTTCCCTTCCCTAATTGGAAAATGATGTAACCCTACAGATCATTTCCTGTATATGCAGCCACTGATATGATAGACTGATCATTAGACTGATAAATAGTCACTGGATTACATCTTGAGATACTCAAAACAAACTCAGCTCTTCAAAAATGCCCTTAGTCTGACTGGGACAACAGTGATAATGGATAGAACATGCAACATGTTTGAGGTATTACTAACATTTCCAAATATGGTGAGGGAGCGTTTCAGCATCCTGGTCTCTCTTTTTTTGTGACATAGAGCCAAGTATGGTGACCCATACTCAGAATTAGTGCTCTGCATTTAACCCATCCAAATTACACACACACACAGCAGTGAACACACACCCGGAGCAGTGGGCTGCCATTTATGCTGCAGCGCCCCAGGGAGCAGTTGGGGGTTCAGCGCCTTGTTCAAGCACACCTAAGTCATGGTATTGCCGACCCGAGACAGGAACCCACAACCTTAGGGTTAGAAGTCAACTCTATAAAACCACTAGGCCACGACTTCCCCAACATTTTTCCCCACATTTTTTTTGTATTACAAGCGCTAAATATTTTAGCATTTTTATCAGGTAAAGTACATTCAACAATTAAAACTTCTGGGATTCCGAAATGTAATTATTGTGCTGTTACTAGACAATGGAGCCTTGGCCTTGGAAAAAAAAGGTTGAAAACCAATGCTTTACATGCAACTCACGCACTAAACAAACAGTGCAATTCACACCAATAGATGGCAGTATAGGCTTTACAGCGCTATGAACAAGCGCTAATACAGGCTAATTTCTCATATTGTGATATTACGAAAGGAAGAATCTATAGATACACAGAGAAAGAAGAATATGATTATATATATATATATATATATATATATATATATATAATTATATAACATTCGTGTAAATTATGTAAAACCTAGCTGCCCCTTTATCAGGACTATTGAATAAAATCTCATCAACGAATATACTGCTGCAAATGTCAATAATATGTATTTTTTATTATTTTTAATGGACATCAAAACTCAAGACTGTATACAAACACACACAAAAAAAACTTCACATATTTCAAATTCTAAAATTCATACTTTCAGAAGTAAAATGCAAACCGATTTTGTTTAACACTAAACTACCTGTTTAAATGAGCAGGGGGTGGACTGGATTGACCCCTGAACAGTATTTCTGGAAGAGGTTCTACTGGAACCCATCGGACCGGATTCCAGTGCAAAGTGGGTCGGGGGGAGAGAGAGCTCATCTTTCCAGGGAAATTAATTTTACTGCAGGCAACTAACAAGTCACACAAGCTCACAGGAAATAGAGTTTAAAACTTCCAACCCAAAGTTATAGAATTTTCAGAGTTCTACAACTTCAGTGGAATCCGGAGGGTTTCAGAACTTCACTTGGGAATTTTCTTAAAGTTCTAGACCCAAACCCATTCCCTGGGAATTACAGAGACTTTGTTGAATCATATCTCCAGAGCTGTGCTGGATGTGGCACTGGCAGAAACAAACAACTGTCACGGCATTGTCAGATGAGGCCTGCGTCTGCATACGGATCACTCTCGAGAAAACAAAAAGAGATGCATTTCTTGGGATGTGCTTATTAGAGTAGAACTGTTCGAGGAAAATGCACTAGAGGAGAAACTCAGCACTGCTCTTCCATGCCAGTCACGTCACTCTCACAGATCTATTCAAACAGCAGGTTACTGTTAGAGCTCAGTGGATGACGGGTGTAGTTTTAACCACAGCCTTGGAGAAGCATTAGCGTGGAAATGGATATCAGCTGCTAGGATAGAGCGCGTGTTCGTGAAGATCAGCTAGTTTGATTCCAGCTGCTTGTTTCTGAGCTGATGTGGTATACAACATTCTCTTTACCAACCAAATGCGGTGTTAGGCCTAAAGGGCGAATTCACTCAAAAATAAAAGAAAAGTCATTCCAAACCCAGATGACTTTTTTCTTTTATGCAACAGTGTTATCTAACACTTAACAAAAAAATGGAAATACACTGAAATAACTAAATGTGATATAAAAAGGTATATACAAATACAAGAAAATTATCAAAGGACATGGCAAAATTACTACAAAAAAAAAAAAAAAAAAAGCTAAATATTATCACAATTGCATATAAAATAATAATAATAAAACAAAATTTTATGAAAACCATGACCATGAGTGCCGTCCAAACAAAAACCCCACTGGCAAAAATATATTTTTGTGTCTTCCACAGAAAAAAGTACAAATTAGGGCAAATAAATGACAAATATCATTTTGGATTAACTATCTCTGTACTTCTAATCTCCAATTCTGAATTTACCTAGGGCCCTATGATTTATAATAAATCACAGTTTAACGTCACAGAATTTATCAACTTTTGAATTAATTTTCAAATTTATGAAGACTGTTGATTTCAGCGTCTGCGCTCTCACTAAATGAGGATGTAAACACGTGAAGAACAAATCCAGAGCTTCTCTGAGAGTCATTTTAGGAGCATTTGACCATTCAATTTGTGTAAAACTAGAATCATATAACACAGAACTGTAAAGGTATTCATGGCAACCTGTCAAAATAAAAGCCCGGTTTGATTTCAAGATTACTATTTTTCTGTAGAATGTGCATAGCCTACTGTAATACTACTACTAAAATTAAACAAAACATTTTTTTAAGGAATAATCACACAGCAATTCTTCCATATTTAAATTTTAATAGTAAATCCCCTTTGTTTTCCAAAAAATAAAGTTAGCTTAATTTTCAATAATTAAAATAAAATTAAATAAACATTTTAAGCCTTCATTTGAATTTTTTTTTATATACAACACAGAATTTCTGAGGGGAAAATAAATTATAAGGCTACTTTAAGAAAGAAATTAAGTTGTTTTATGCATTCAAATAATTAGACATGGTAAAACACAGCATTTGGTAATAAAAAATTTGTTTAGAAAAAAATAAATAAAACATTTCATAGGGCCCTAAACGCGTAATTTTTGTTTAACTTTTAATAAACTGATGTGAAAATGTATACGTTTCATGATTTTGATTAATTAGACATGCTTTTTGATTAAAACATTTTAATTTAACTATTAAAAAGAAGTCAAAACATAAAAAAAACTCTGATTCCAGAACAATTAAAATGGAAAATACAGAATTTGGAACAAATAAAACCAATTTCATAGGGCCCCATTTACCCAAAAGAAGAGGAAATAAAACAAACAAAGAGAAATCAAACAGAATTATAAAAATTCTTCCAACTTTAATCAGTTCAGAAAGTTTCACAACAAATGCAACACATAGTAAAGGGGAAATTCACCACTGATCATCAGTATTTGGATTGGTACATTCTTCTTCCTAATGAGAATGTTGGCATTTATGTTTATTTTTCTTAGAATTAAATTCTTGCATTTATTTGGACAGGACTTAAAGATAAAAATGAAAAATACAAAATTAAATGTAAACAGATTTATTTTGCTCCAAGTAGTGTCCTGCAGCACTACAGCATGGTAAACAATGTAAATTAGTACAATTCGAAAACTCCAAAGCAGTCTCTGAGTGAGTTAACATGAGCAGTTATAAAGGTGAAGCTTACAAGAACCCATAAATATTCCAACCACTTTTTTTTTTTTTAAACTTCAATTTAATGAAAGCTCACAAAAGGAGCAACCGTCCTCATTGAGGAAAACAAAAATCCTGATGTCGACTTAGCGACAACACACGCACACTCAACATACCCACAACAAAACAGGACAAAACATCTGCATGTTCCCATGGTAGTAAAGATGCTGTACAGTGATGCTGATATGAACATGTAGAGGGGCTGCTCAACACTCCGGTGTAGGAAAAGTGAATTGAGTTTTGTTACAAAACACCACTCACAACCACAGCAGCATCGATCAGACAGTTCAACTCAGCAATCCGCTTCACATTCTGCAGAGAGCTACTTTAGTCCCGAACCACTTCTGGCTCCTCACCCAAAAGACATTCATTGACATTCTCATTGGCTGGAGCAGATGTGTCACTCATTGACCCACACACTGACATTAGGTACCATCTACACGCTGCCAAAACACACACAGCTCTCTGCAAACACAAACTGCACTCTGGTCTTGACATAAACAAATACATGATGTGTGGAAGAAGATGAGGAAATAGAAGGGGAGAGGGGCAAAGAAAAAAAAAAAACAAAAAAAAAAAACAAGCAGAAGCAAGTTAATTGTACATACGTGACACTTCATGCACGTTCGGATTAAAGTGACCAAACATAAGCAGTTAACAATGGAAACGTCATACGTGAAAGTGTCTGTATGAAACACATACTATGCAAACAGGGCGACAGTATCTTTTACATATTGGCACTGTTTTGGTCAAGAGACAGCCAAGTGTGGAAATCGCCTCCTTGCAGGAAGAGCCTAAGTAGTCACACACACACACTTATGAGAAAACCCACAAAAGAGCAGCCTCAAAACTGCTTTAGTCGTGTGTTTAGGAGTCAGCGCAGTGTGTGTGCTGTGAGTTTGTGTGTGAATTCAGTCGCACATCTCTTCTGGTATTTCGTGAGGGTTGAGGATGCCAGGCACGGACATCTGCAGCTTGTGTTTCTCCTCCTGGGCCTGACGCAGCGATGCCTCTCTCTCTTCCAGGAATAGATCAGTGGTGTCCTCACCCGCAAATTCCTACAGGTACACAGAGAAACGTGTGAGCATTTGTGCGTTCTGCTTGCAAGAACCGCTCTGCCAGGGCACTGTCATCTCTGCCATAATCTAATGTTATAATAACTCCACATCGTGCACATACAGTTACACCATACTTCACAATCCCTTAAAGGTCAAAGGGACAGAATACACTCTCTCTCAAACATTCTCTATTTCCTCTATGTACACAATCTCAACTGCATAAAAACTATTTCTATTGATATCAAAATATTTGCATATGGCAAAGACAAAATTTGTTCCATTATTATACTATTAACTATTATTATGGCTCTCAGTGTCCTTGTCATAAAAGGACAGACGGCTTTCAGCTCACCTTGATCTGTACAAGGAAATCCCTTAAGTGTTCTTTGAATGCTGGGATGTCTTGGTTTAAACTGAACAGGCCAGTCACAAATACTTTGACCTGGGCACTACAAAGAGAAAGAGAACAAACATAGTCAGACAGGAAACATTAATAAACCAGACAGGTCACAGTCACTGTGGAACAAAACCCTTTTTAATTAATCTGAGAGCAAGATGTCTACTGAGAGAACAAGCTTATACCTAAGAGATATGTTGTGTAATACTCAACCGAATGCAATAATCATCACACCAACTGCAATTGGTATATTTATAGGCACTTGAGACATGTTCTTGACCTGCATTTTCTTAAAATAAAAGGTAAAAGTCCTTGCGTTAAAACATACAAGAAAATACAAAGCTCCCAGTGTTTTTGGAAAGTGTAAGTTACACTTGTTATTAAATTATACAACAAAATATCAAACCATACAAGTGGCATTTATATTAAATATATAAAGCCAATGTTATTGAGACATTTCCATGACTCTCCAAAGCTCAAAGACTGGACAGATGCAGTCTCGAATGCACTAGCTCTTGTAAGGGACTGGTTTAGGTGCAAGGTGGCATACTCACTCTTGTAAGTGTGGAAAAGCTGATTTGAGCAAGTTGGCCACATACTCCTGAATAAACACTTGGTTGTTGACTGGGCTTGAGGGGTTTAGAACTGCACTGATTTTTCCTTCCTCAACAAGGTTAAACATGTACGCCAGAATAGAAGCATGCATAGTCAAACCTGCAAGATAAATATGCAGAGGTTAAACAAACAGGAAAAGACATTTTCAAATTTAATGATATTCACTGAAGTCACAAACAAATAAATGGATTTTAATGTAAAAAATAAAATAATTAGGTAACATTAGGTAACAAAAACTTTAAGGTGTCCTTGTTACAATAACAATAAATTATGCAGAATTTCACGCTAAACCAAACCCTAATCCTAATCTTATAGTAAGTAAATGTAGTTAATTAATATTACTCAGTACTTAAATGCACAATTACACTGTCACAAAGACAAATAAAATTATAAACATTTTAAATAATTGTTAATAATTAAATACATTATGCCTATACTATTTAAATTATTTAAATCAAAGTAAAGTTTATATTACTCACGATTACTACATGGTGTTACAAAAAAAAAAAAAAGGAGGAGTCTTTAAGAGCAAGAGAGAGAAGAGGGTGGCCAGAACTGACCGGCAGTATGTGATGTATCTGTGACGACAGAGAAGATGTGTTGTAGGATGTCACAGAAGTATGTCTGATAGAAGCTCTGAGCTGCCGCTTCTTCCTGAGCCACGTTCTGCAGCAGCGTGTAGAGAATCTGAAGGCCTGCATGACATTTTTCATGGTAGTTTATTGTATTTATGTTTTGACAAATGATTAGTGTAAATATCACTGCGATAAATGCATTTGTGTTCTCACCGGTGTCTGCCACATTTCTCATCGTGTGTTTAAAAGCCCATATAATAGAGTCAAGCACAAGCTTAAACTGGGCTGGTGGGATGGCCAAGAATGCTGGGAAACAGTGTGAGTTCACCACCTGCAGCAGGTAGAAGAAATGCGTCCGGTGTTCTGGGTACTCTTCAAAATCCTTAAAAAAAAAATTACACAAAATAAACATTTCAAAAGACTCTTCAATGCACAGAATCTGGTTTTAATAATAAATGACAATGGAATATTAAACATGTATCACAGAATGCTGAGAGATAAGGGCAGCTTACTTTGTTGATCATGTTTAATGTGCACTCAAACACAGCATCAAATATCTGTGGGATCTCTCCAGTAATGTGTCCACCCAGTTTGTTTACGATTGTTGCCATGGTACTAAGCACTTCAGGTTCTCTTGCCGCTGGGACATTGCGCTGGTAATCAATCAGCACAGCATCCAACAGCGGAGGAACAAAGTTCTCCCCCACCTGTAGTACGAACAAAATACACACACATGTGCAAACAGGCTTAAAGGATGAGTGGATAAATGTGTGTTGGGTAAAGACAGCACTAATCTGAACAGGTTCAGACTGACAGATCTGAAGCAGGTATACCAGAATTATCTGCAAAGAGACCCAAATACTGGATATAACAATCACAAAGACTTGAAACCTGAAAGCCTTGAGCTGCACTTGCTTCCCAGATGAGACGTAATGAGTTGTTTGTGGGTAGTGGTTGCATAACGTCTCAAAATCAAGATTTCAGTTTCAAAACTAGACGAATGTATAAGCAATGTATAAGTGCATATCCTGTTACTTGTCCTGTTGCAATTTCAAATGAACTTTTCTTGCAGTCACTAGTTAACATTACATGTTCTGTGACAAAGATTTAAAAGTAAAAATATGCGGTATATTAATATTAATAATATAAATATATTTTTCAAATAATAAAAAATAAATAAATACAAAATGCAGTTTAACGTATTAAAGTTACTTCATGCTTCTTGTTACATTGCTATTTTGGTATTTGTAGGAAATGAACAAATTAAAAGAATGAAAAAAAAAAAGATTTAATATTTGATATTTATGAGAATATTATAAAAAAATATGCATTGTGAAATATTGCAATATTTCAAGATATGTCAACTTCAAAAGTATTTAACGTCAACTTCACATTTAACAGCTTGAATTTCTTTTGTACTTTAAAGTGATAGTTCACCCAAAATTAAAATTACATGTTTATCTGCTTACCCCCAGGGCATCCAAGATGTATGTGACTTTGTTTCTTCAGTAGAACACAAACCAAGATTTTTAACTCAAGCTGTTGCATTGCAGTCTATCAGTCTTATAATGGAGGTAAATGGGAATCATCGCTAAAACGTACAGTAAAACTAAAAACATACACAAACAAAACCAAATTAAAGGGGGGGGTGAAATGCACTTTTTTTTACACTGTTAAAGAGTTGGATTCCCATGCAAAACATAGACAAAGTTTCAAAAATTAAGTTGTACGTTTGAAGGAGTAGTTCTGTTCCAAAACTACTCCTTCCGGTTTGTCACAAGTTTCTGAAAGTTTTTTTCGAGTATGGCTCTGTGTGACGTTAGATGGAGCGGAATTTCTTTATATGGGTCCTGAGGGCACATCTGCCGGAAGAGCGCGCGCTCCCATAGAGCAGAGCAGAGAGAGGCTGTGCACAGACATTCACTGATCAGAGCGAGAGCATCGCGAAATGTCACAAAAGGAGTGTGTTTTTGGTTGCCAGGGCAAGACAACCCTGCACAGATTACCAAAAGAGAAACAGCATTAAGGGACCAGTGGATGGAGTTTATTTTTACAGAGCATCAACAGAGTTGTGCAAGTGTTTGTGTTTGTTCCCTGCATTTCGAAGATGCTTGTTTTACAAACAAGGCCCAGTTTGACGCCGGATTTGCACATCGTTTATTTCTTAAGGGTAATGCAGTCCCAAAGAAAAAGGGTCACGGTCGTGTGTTGGAACCGCATGCGTTGAGTAAAACTGCTTCAAATATCTCTGTGTTGTTAACTTCGCTATCGGCGCGTTGATGTTGTCATCAAACTGCACTTTCCACATGTACAGTTGTGTCACAGCTTCCAAACGCTCTCAAAGCAAAAGCCTACTGGCGCTCGTGATTCTTTAGCTCCGCCCACACGTCACGCCTCCAGCAGGTCGTGTTTTTCCGGGAAAAATCGGTACAGATTATCTTTCTCTTATGAATATAATAAAACTCAAGACTTTTTGGAGTTATGAAGGATGCAGTACTACTCTAAAGGTACTCAAGATTAACAGGATATTGAGTGAAAACGAGCATTTCACCCCCCCTTTAAACTCTACAGCTCGTGATGATACATCAATGTGTAAAGACACAAACCGATCGGTCTGTGGAAGAAACTGAACAGTATTTATATCGTTTTTTTTACCTCTGATTCATGCAACGTCCGAACAGTTAGAACTCTCCTGAGCGCGTTCCCAAAGGCAGGCTCATGAGGTGTCTTCTTCTTCTTGCTTTATGGCGGACTGCAGACTTATAAGTCCATTACCACCACCTATCTCTCAAGAGGACCATTAAAACTCCAAACTTAGATTGTAGATAGAGTGTCAATGGTCCATTTGAGAGATAGGTAGTGGTAATGCACTTATAAGTCTGCAGTCCCCCATAAAGCAAAAAGAAGAAGACGACTCCATACGCACCTGCTGCCGAAAACAAGATCAGGAGAGTTCTTACAGTTCGGACATTGCTTGAATCAGAGGTAAAAAAACAATATAAATACTGCTCAGTTTCCTGCACGGACTGATTGTTTTGTGTCTTTACGCATCAATGTATCGTCACAAGCCATAGTGTTTAATTTGGTTTTGTTTCTGTCACGAAAACAAATTCCTTGTATGTGTAAACATACCTGGCAATAAAGCTCATTCTGATTCTGATTCTGATGTTTTAAGCTTTACTGTACGTTTTAGCCATGATTCCCATTCACACCCATTTTAAGACTGACAGACTGCAACGGCTTGAGTCAAAAATCTTGGTTTGTATTCTACTGAAGAAACGAAGTCACCTACTTCTTGGATGCCCAGGAGTAAGCAGATAAACACCAAAAAAAAATGGGGCGAGGGGGGGTTGAACTATCCCTTTAAGTACAGAGCCTTTGCTGTAATAAATCTGTGATTTGGGTCTCACCATCTGTGGGTCACTGGAGCGGCTGACCCAGCCTGAGATCAGCTTTAGAGTCTCTCTCTTTACTGTGCGCATGCTCCTGATTAGAGGCTGCTTTGTCACCATCTCACCTATATAAAACAGACAACCCCGAATTAAATAAACAGATGTAAACAAAGCATTTGTGGTTCTTGAGTGCAGTCAATTATATAATGTTTAAGCAATACATTGAAGTGTTCAGAGAAAGTCAGATTTTCTCATTAAGAATTTTATTTGGGCAACTATTTAATTAAACGTCACTCATTCTGTTCTAGATGCAGTGATATATATAGCTGCCCAGACAGCCCTGTTATGGACTGCTGTTCACATGCGCACATGGTGCTAAGATCCAAAGCAGCCTTTTGTCTTCCAGCTGAGTGAGTTTGTGTAATTAAACTGACTTCAGTTTAATGCGGATCGGTCACTCTGAGAAAACCAATAGAGATGCTAATGCACACCTAATGTACACATACATAAGGTAATTATGGAATTAAACTATTTGTCTAAAACATATGCCCATCTGTGATGATAAACTCTGAAATTTACAGAGAGTGATTTCATTGCCCAAAGAAAAACACGCACCATTCGTTTGGATGGCAGCAGAGATGTTTTCACTGAGGCACTTGTATACATTTAGCATGTCCAGGTAGATCCGGCCCAACTGAATAACAAAAGGGTGTCCCACGGCTTTACATGCTCTGACGTTGGTTTTCAGGATGCTTCCCAACTGCTTCACTGTCTCTGGGTCCTTCAGGATGTCCACATTCTACAGCAGGATAAAAGCATCCATTTAAGGAAATATTAAAAATGGATAAAAGTTTAACTGAAAAAGAATAGCCATTTCTAATTATATAAACAACACACCTTGGTGGCCTGCTGTATGATGCTGTCCCACACCTGGTTAGGCAACAACATGTACTTCTCTATCAGGTGTTCCTGTACAGCCTGGTCGGTCTGAGCTCCAATCATATAGCCGACAGCTTCGTAAAATGTATGCACCTGAGTACGCACACAAATGGTCACTTAAGTCCAGCAGCACACTCTAACATCTCCTCAAAATATATATTTCTAAGGCACCATGTGTCACAATGACACACAGAGCAGGCTAACTGAAATGGATGGGGTACCTGCTGGGGCTGGAGGTCACAGATGATGGTGTTGATGTTGTTGAGGATCTCATCAATGAAGGGCATCACCTCTCCCACCTGCACCTGCACAAAATGCCTCCTGCACTTCTGAGCAATCTTGATGAAGGTGTCACAAGCCATGTCTTGCACTCCATCATGGGTTTCTAAGAAAGAAAGAACAGTAAAATAAATCTAAGAGAACATGATTACTTCAGTTCTTTTATAATCAAGCTAAAATTAGTAGCTCATATTTATATATTATAACCATAAAGACTAAAATGAAACTGCTGTGTATGTGTAATCAAATGTGACATCAAATCTGCTTCTATTTAGAGATCGATCCAAAGATATCACAGAGGTATACAGACGCAAATCCCTGATTCTATTCTAAGGCTTTAAAGACTTTGTGACTCACCATGCATAAACTCAAACAATTTGTTGACAACAGTCTTCAGGAATTTCCAATGTGCACGTAGGAACCGTGGATATTGGCCCACTATGTACATGATGTTGGAGGCAATGATGGCCTTGTTATCCTTGCCTCTCTTCTGCTCACATAGACCCAAAAGGTCCTGTTGATCACATGGGCACAATATTAGAGTTATAATATTACATAAGACTTTGCATCTTTGTATTGTAAGATTTCTGCACCTTAATGACAGTGACAAGGAACCGCTTCTCATCCTCTTCATGCATGGCTCCACTGATGGAACCAATGGCCCAGCACAGCGTGTTCAGGTTCTTCCAGGACCACTCAGTACCGTTCACCTGATTATGAAGCTTTTCTGTCATAATACGCTCAGTATCGGCATAGTCCAGATGAGTAAGATAGACTGCACAGAGATAAATAGAGAAAAATATGACGACAAACACAGTTTAGCCTGTATTCATGATATAAGGGGTCAGAGCTCTCACCAAGTGTCTCCCTCATGTTCTTGTAGAGGTTAATGGAGTCTGTATCTTTCATGAACTCTCGAACCACCTCGCCCTGATCGTTCTCCACCACCAGCACTTCCTCTGGCTTGGCCATGCGGCTTACCATCAACAAACGCACCTGCAGGACAAAAACAAAAACATCCTTATAGTTTCTATCTTAAATTGTCATCTCAGGTGAAATTTCTTTTTTAGTGAGCCAACCTTAGACAGCACAGGCAGGTAGAGTTGTCTGCGGGGTGGTACATCGAAGTGTTGGCTCCCTGAGAGGAGAGGAGAGGTGGATGTTGAGAAAGGACTCTCTCTGTAAAGCTCGGCTGCCAGGTGGTTCCAGTACTCCAGACAGATCTTAAAGATCTCTGTCTCCTCCACCTCTGACACTAGCAACATGTAATGTAGAGCCTAAACAGAGAAACAAACAGGGCATTAACACAATATCATCAATAACTGAGGCTGATTCTCCTTTAGTCCGTGAGTGTGTGTACCTCCATAAGCGTCTCTCTGAGGTTCAGTCTCTTTTCTATCAGCTGTCCGTGCTCTTTGAGGAAGGTGCAGAGGAACAGGCTGAGGTTCTGAATGAAGTTTTGCTCATCATCTTTACCATTTGCATATGCCAATCGAATGTTGGTGTTTAAAGGAAGCATCTTCAACACACAGATAAGAAAAGTGAACATCAGACTGGCCCAAAAGCAACTAGGATACAGGAATTGTACTTTGATCTGCACTAGAAAGGAGGTTACCTGTTTGAGCTGCATCATGGTCAGGGTGAAGAGACTGACGAACTGCTCCTCGTACTGGCTGACACTGACTCCTGCTATCTCAGTCAAGCACTTCAGCGTCACGTTGCGAAACATCGGCACATTTAAAAACTACAGATACACCCAGCAAAGGAGAGGGGCCAACAATTAGCCACTGCTTTTTAAGTGTGAAAACCCAATCTTTGCAGTTATTATTGTATGACTATGTTACCTAGACTTGCTTCTGATTGGATAATAGATGCATGCTACAGTCTAATATTTTGTTTTTTAATAGAAATATATAGGGCTGTGCAAAAAATCGAATGCGATTTTCATGCACATCTCATCAGTAAAGACGTTCCTGTAATTAGAAGTATATCTCCCAGCACGTGCGTTCAGATCATGGTTGCCAGGTTTTCACAACAAATCCTGCTCAGTTGCTTCTCAAAACTAGCCCAATCGCGTTTCCAGGAGGTTCCCCAATAAAAAAATTGCTTTCCAGGGTTAAAATTGAAGTTTTATGGCATGGTTGCCTTGGTAAAGTTTGCATTTTAGGGGCTAAATATCACGTTATTTCTATTGGGGTCGCTTCCACCCGCGGACATGAAAAACAACCACAGACTTGGCAACACTGGTTGGCATTTACTACACTGAGCCGTAATTCACTGACAATCTACAGAAAATCGATTTTAAAATCGGTGGCGATTCTTTGTCGATTTTGAAAACGATTTCGTGTTAGTTGTCGGTAGACTGCCGCTCCACCTGAACCAGTGTAGCCAAGTCTACGGATGTTTTTCATGTCAGCGGTTTGAAGCAGCCCCAATACCATTAACGTAATATTTAGCCCCTAAAATGTGAATTTTACCAAGACAACCATGCCAAAAAACAAAACGTATATTTTAACCCCGGGAAGCATTTTTTTTAAATCTGGGAACCTCCTGGAATCTCGATTAATTTTGGACTAGTTTTGAGAAGCAACAGGGCAGGATTTGTTGTGAAAACCTGGCAACCCTGATCTGAACACGCGTGCTGGAGATAATACTTCCAATTAAAGGAGCGTTTTTACTGATGAGATGTGCATGAAAATAGCATTTGATTTTTTGCACAGCCCTAGAAATATATTTCTGTGTTGGTTTATATAAGACCTATCAAGCAACAGCAAAAGCATTCTACTTAATTCCTAGTTTTTCCACAAAGTCTGTAAAAGTAAGAAAATCTCCAGATATATTACCTTGTACACCAGAGTACTGATGAGTTTAGTTTCAAAGATATAGCCCAAGGGAATCCAGTTAAGAAACCTCAGCAGAGTCTCTAATGTAGCATGCACAAGTGGGGCATTCTGGGAATTTTCCTGAGAATTGTATGAAAGAAAAAAAAAATCCTTTAGGCCAGTAAACACATGGATTGTTGTGTATACAAATCAGCATTTGAAGTTACACATTTAAAGCATCTTCCACCATGTCTGGTTAGCTTACTAAATAGCTTCAGTGATGAGCGCCGCATTTTACCCAAAGCTGAACATTCTTCAAGTCGTTCGTGGTGCAGAGAAAAAAAAATGCATAAGCGCTCAGAGTAAAAAAGACATTCCGTGCTTAGCGCGCTTTTGGCATTTTAAAAAATGTGGTGTTTCATTTATAACAATTGAAAAAATTTGCTAGCCAAAAATCTGCATGCCACAAGTGGAAGAACACATTGAAAATCAGTGCCTTAATAAACAAGAACATTTAAAATATAGGTGTCTATGGATGAAAAAAAAACACATACCATCACAAACTGGCACAACTGAAATATCTGGGAGAACTCATTGCACATGCTGCGGATGTAAACCAGATCACAAAACAACATGGATTAATTAACAAGAAATACTTTAATAATGTAAATACTACCTCATTTTCAACCATAAAATGATTATCTTTTAATGCCCTCATACCTGTCCTTCAGGTGTTTGGCTTTCACTTGTGTCATCTGGCCACTGGAGAAGTCAAACACCTCCTCACTGAGGAGCTTGAGAATGATCATATTGTTCTGGCAAAGGCTCTCACTGGTGCGGCTCGCGCCAACAATGTCACTGATAAATGTGGGCCAGTGTTTTGGCCACTCCTGCTTCAGGATCTAAACACAAATCAGCAATTAACATATTACACAAACCTGAAGAAAGGTAACAAATCATCAAATACACACACACACACATACACACACACACACACAATCATCATGTTTTGTGGCATTTACTGTTATTCTGGGGCTATGAATCTCTAATCTACTAAAAAAAAGTCAAACAAAACTCACCTGTACTAATATCATGTTGAGTTTTCCAATGTACACTTTCTCTTTCTGAAAAAAAGGCAAAGCATAGCATAAAGCAGACAGCCAGACAGAAACCACAGAAAGACGGTAAACAAAATAAGTGGAAGTTCACTGACCTCGACATTGGCTGCATCTGATGATGTCTTTATAATGAGACCCACAACATACTTTTTAATGCCTGAAATAAAGCAGAGCAGTGAAGAGCCTCAATGCATACAGTAAATCAGCATAAAACCCCATGAGCTTCCCATCCAGATAAACGCAGCTCGTGTTACTGTCTGTTCATCTGTAGATCTACATCAGCATATTAAAGATTTGCTGCATTTTTCACATTCAAAGAAACAAAAACACTACTTGATATTATAATTTAAAAGCTTAATGTTTAAAAGTGAATGATGCAATGAAATGTCTTTTGACTGAATATCAAACACTGCTTAATTTAACAAATTTACAAATATTTGAACCTGAGAAGTTCAAATGTAATTATGAAATTAATGTTATAACATACTATTTGTATAATTTTCTTTAAATAATACCTTGCTTTTCAGTGTCTGAATCACAAGTCAGAATAACCATACTCCACTTTGTGTAATATTATTTGCACTTATTCATTTGGCTGGGTGCAGACTCACAGTTTATAGAGAGACTTGTTTTGGATGTTGAGAAATCAATATTGGTTAAGATGTATGGCACAGAAAGTATCCAAGTGTTGATTTATTAGCAATTAAAAAGGCTTACATCATGTTTTTGATTTCATGTGATCTTTCAGAGAGCAGATTGTTTTTTTTTTTGTGTTTTTTTTTATAGATGAACACTAAGCTGAGCAGACGACCTACTGTGCATTTTTAAAAGGGGAATTCAGCTCAACTTGGCAATCACACACTTGATTCTAATGAATGTGTTGGCCTGCTAGAAATGTTTTGTAGAGTCAAGTCCATCGCAGAGTGAAATGTTTACTTCTACATGTCAATGATCCCTTCACTGTATGTCCAAATCCAGCCTTTGAGCTGCTTATGACTTGAGCTATGAATTACATGTTCATCTCAATCAGAGAGTCAGTTTTACCTTCACACTGGTTTCTGGGCAGAATCTTCCATCTCGTTTTAATAACCGTTTCCAGAATCTGCAGTGCATAGTACTGTAATACCAAGAGTACAAATCAAGAGTTAATGATCCAAACATTGACCAGCCAATTTACCAGAGCTGTACCCTTACACAATAAAAAATTGCTCTTAACTTTGACTGACTAATATATTTTCACACATTCTTTGGTGTATTCCAAATGAATTCAGATGGGAAAAAACATGCAGATTTGACTTCAGTAAGAATTATATTATAAACTGAAAAAGTCATCATATTGCCCCATCAAAACTCTACACATTGTTTGTATGGGATTCTGTAGAAGTTTTGCTGTTTCTGGCCATGTCACACCAGAATGTGAAAGACAGGAAAGGAGGAATCAATGGCAAACAGCTAATGGCTTGCTTTCTGTGCCTGGCCACAACAAAGCAAGCAGCTTGGGGAAGTGACGCAAAGAACTGTGTCTGAAAGCAAAATGAACCGAAGGATTATTTTATGAGTCAATAGCCACTCTCAAAACTTTAATCATCAGTGATGTTTTCCCGTTGGTCAGATAAAGACCACACCCCTTTCTGTTGTACTGTTTTCACCAGTAACTGGTGTGGGTCTCAGGAACAGCAAGACCAGCCACAGGATTGGTTCTATAGACTGCCTTCAGATGTTTTATTTACTGCTTTTAAAAGGGTATTAATGGTGCATTAGTTTTCTTGTTCTGGTCACTAATATTATTTGGATAAACAGCATTTCAACTGTAGGGATTCATGAGAAAAAAGGAGAAATGTGGTGCTAAAAGTTAATGTGTTAAAGCAAAACAGGGAATACCGGTCATGAGTGAGGATATTAAAGGTAAGGCCTGGAGTAGTAAGTTGCTTGCATATGGACACATTTAACCCTGTAAAAAAAATCACCAGGATCCTTTCACCTTTAATTTTTCATAGGTTAATAAAAAAATACAAATAAAGGCAAGACAGAAAAACATTGCAACACTACGCAAAGCATAAAGTTTTAATAGCTCACATGTGATGTTGCAATATTTCTTGGTGTAGGATCGAGAAATGCTTGGGGTAAAAAAAAGCAAACCACAGTACACCGAGACACTGATGATCCCTACAGTAGAAATAGCTGCTTTTATCCATAACGAAGATTTAAAAAAGGGGGTAAACGGCCTGCCTATCTCCCTGCCGTCTCTGAGCTCCATATGAGGCATGTGCAGTGTGAATGGAGACACAGCAGAATGGAGAGTAAGGGAATGAAAAGGTAGACCTTGTGGAGGCCTGCCGCCAAAGCCTAGCTGTGTCAAGGTGCACAGGAAGACACACCCCTTTTCGCCCTATTACAAGCAATCAACATAATGGAACATTGTGATTAATATCAAATATGAACAACTTCAATTAATTGTCTTTTGTTTGCTTTTTCTCCTACAAAAAGGCTGTTAGTAAATTAAGCAAAAAGCCAAATGTTCACAAGCACGTTAATGCGCTCTTTCTGTATTTTTCTTGTTGAATTTAGACAAATTCAAAGAATTTACCTGCTCTGTATATTTTCCTGTCTGTTCTTCTAGAGCCCCCACTTTTGGGCCATTATCATTTTGATATTACAGATACTGTTGTTAAATCAACTCAATCATTAGTGTTAAGAGCCATCTAAAAAGGCAAGCAGACGGCCAACTGGGCCAGCAGTACTTTGAGGAAGTCTGTTAACACACTGAGGAAGACAATTCATCCACAAAACTACTAAATGATTTACATTCAGTCTACACACTACAATGTGAACAAATACACTATGATGATATGAACTCTGGGAGTGTGTGGTTTCCAAAAGTAGAAATAATTTTTCAGTATACCAGAAATTCTACACTAAGTGTATCCTCTACTTTACTTACTAAACATAATGAACTTGAAATCAATGGATAAGAATTGGATCACATGGATCAGATGTTTTATATATCTTAACCCTAAACAGTCAGTCATTATTAACACACCTCTGTCTGCTGTACGGATGGAGATACGGAGGTATTTCACTGTCAGCTGAGGATCCTCACACACCAACTTTAACTATGACTTTGCTTGACCAGGAGAAGAATTTAAGGAGAGGTGTAGGAAAATGTGATCTCACATGTGTACAGAGGAATCTGTTTTTGACATGATGCTAGGCAACCCAAATACACTTAAGGAATGGGTATTGCTGGTTTGAAGGAAAAGAAAAGAAAATTGTGTTCCTGTATAATGTGTGAAAAAAGATCAGATCTTCCTCAAAGTTTAGAAACCATGACCCTCCAATGCATATCTTGGGACTCTGCTTACTTTGGTGTTCATATTCTGAGAGAACTCCAGAATAGTGTCAACACGAGTCCATGCGTCTGGGTGCTCCTTCAAATGAGTCAGCACCTCCTGAGCCATTCTTTGCTAAAATAGAGAAACATTAGTCTTAACTTACACTTTAAATTAACAAACAAGTGGCTACGTATTAATGATATCAATGCTTACACTAGTGCATGAATACACACACATACATACATACAAGAGACAAATTTATTGTTATTATCAATGTTAAAAACAGTTGTGCTGTTGTTTGTTTTTGTAGAAACAACAGTAAAACTTTTTCACGATTCTTTGAAGGTCAAAAGAACATTTATATGAAATTTAAATCTTTTGTACCAGGTCTTATTTACTGTCACTTTTGAATGTAATTGGTTCTTGCTAATTTATTACTGTCTTTTTTTTGTGTGTAAGTCCTACTTACCTGTGGCCCAACCCCATGGTAAAGACAGTTGACCACATTATCAAGCAGGTTGATATCCAGTTTCTGGTTAAAGTCCAGCAGCTGTCTGGCTGCATGGTCAGCTAACATTGTCATAATTGCTGGCATAGAGCTCTGTGGGGGACAGGGAGGAAACATCCAGCAGGGGAAAGTCAAGTGAAATGAACATTTGGATACACAAATCCAACAGCTGACCACTACCCCCCTCCCTCGACCCAGGACCATCCAAAAAGCCTTATATGACCTGGCCTGCCAACTCACCAATGCCTGCTGGAGGGTTTAATCCTCAATAACAATGGAAAAGGTGGGTGGCGCAATAAAGGTAACATGCTTGCAGAATGAATATCCCGATATTTCCACTTACTGGGCTCGTCATTATTCAATGAATGAGACCACGTGCTAGGCAGCCCTCTCGCTGACGTCATTCTGTTTACATATAACACAAGAGATGCGACCAGTTCTCCGACTTTAGAACGGTTTTTTTCTACTCATATCGAAATTTTATAACACTTCAATAATGTTTACATACAGTTTGAAGTTCAATCGAAAGGCCAATGCTCAAGTTAATTCAATTTGCACCACGGACCCAAACTATTGCGTAACGAGGTAAGCATAACGGCCAAGAACCCAGAGACAAAAAGTTTGGCATTGGATGAAATTTCTAGAATTTACTTGGACGCGACACAGTAAAGCTTTGTGAGGCCACGAGTCTTTCAGGCCTTAATAAAGCGACGGTACCATAGTCCTCGGTACTGTGCAACCTGTTGATTTATCTGCTTTTTTCCACACCTCACCTTGTTTGATTAAAAAAAGCAATGGCCACAACAGGACACAGAGCTACCTACCAGTTGATTTCATGGACACGTCTTCAAAACACAACTGGGTTTGATAAGATCAGCAGCTGTTTGGCCACGTTTAAGCGTTAACATTCATAATAATGTATCGCTTTACTAACTGTGGCAACAATTACGCATGCATGTTGTCATACTAATGCGCTTAAATGGACAGCAAAACAAATACTTTAGTGCGCAATTACAATACTGGCGGTCTACAGCCGTGTCAGATGACTTTAACGGGGGTGACTGTGCAAGGATCTCCCTCCCTCACTCCGGAGCAACCCCTCCCACCAACACCATGCTCTGCACCCTACACCTGAACGCTGTGCAGACTTTACTAGCAGTAAACCAGGTAAGAAATAGACCACCTGTATTTATTTATTTTTGCCGTTAATACGTCAAATGAATGATACACAGTTCTGCGAATGTCAAACCTGAATTTTACAATTTAAATTGACTTGCCCGAACAACATAATCTGGGACCGCGTTTATGGAGCTCGTGATGTATGTGTGACAGTTTTGATGTTACGTGATATATAACGATAGTTAAAACGAACAAAACCCAGATACATTACTCAGTCCAGCGTGACACCACCAGTGCTGAACATGAGCCATCACGCAACACACCCGCAACATCCCTCGTAAACCCTCAGTAGAGCAAAGCCACTTCACTTTCTCCCGACCTTAACCTCCAAACGTGCAATTTCTAGGCATTTCTACACAATCTCACAGCATCATCATTCTCCATAAAGCACAGACCAACCCAAGCACTCTAGCTGTAAGTTTTCACCTCATATTTACCTACCTAAAGTCCAAAGCCTTTGAGAGAAAGAAGGTGGGCTTGTCTGCCAGAGTTGCTAAAATAATTTTTATTTGATCCAGTATTTTTGTACAAGTTTCTGGCAAAAGATCTTTAGGATGAGTCGTTGACTGGCCAGCCACACTATTCCTCTGTGAAGACCACACAATTTAGAAGCTTGATTTAAGGACCACAAGGATGTGAATTCCGCGTCAACAATCACGGCGAGTTCAGTATTTTTTCAGTCCAGTCATGTTACGAAACAAAGTTAACCTTAAATGTGCTCTGTACTGAAGTATATTTTGCACCAGGGCGGTAATAGAGACTGAGCCTGTGCCTCCTTCTCACAAGCAACAAACTCGTAACCGGTTGAAACCGGTTCAGACTGGGAGATTCCATCTCGGTTTAGTTTTGAGCCGATGGCGCCGCGAAAAGTTTGGATTAACGTCACGCCCATGGAGGCGTGCCATTGGGCGAAGCGTTGCTAAGCTCGTCCTTGCACGCGGTCCATTGGATGGCGCGCACGTCAATCCACCCGAAAGCTCCGCCCGTTCAGAGAAAAAGAGAAGGCAACTGCGTGCAAAATGGACTTGTAATTTGCGATATTATGATCGCGTATTATTTCTTTATTATTATTTTTTAAGGGAAATGCAAGTTTCGAGTTACTTATTTTGCGCGACTCTACCGAAAAACACCCTCTTTTTATATTTCCCGTGTGCTTTAAATGATCCGGTTTTTTATATTCAGCAACAGCGATCGTTTGGATATTATGAACATGCTCGGAAAAATTATTTCACGGTGGACTGAAGGAGATCGAGGGCATCGAGTCCGCGAGGCGGATGTAGGAGCCTGTACTTGTGCTGATTGTACGCTGGTAATTTTCCACGAGCCACGAAGGGGAGTGGTTGGTCAGAGTCAGGGTATGATACGCATGGCATGGGTCAGAGCCTGATACAGTTGGCTTGTTATGGTCTCCATAAACTTAACTCCCGTGAAGTTAACTCCAATATGACTGTGATGTATAATAAACCTATCGAATCACTCGAAAACGTAATCATAAAGCCCGTAAAGGTGCTTCACAGGGAAGTTTAATGCTCTCATATTCTCCCTGTCCTCCCTCTTTGTAAGTCATGTGACGCAACTTAAACGTCATCTGATGGAAAAATACTGGATTTTGTGTGAGCAAAATAGAGTAGTGTTTGCACCGAACAAAGAATGAGGGAAATAATATATTGTTTTGAAATCAAGAAGTCATTTATTCTTATGCATTTTTCATTAAACTGTTACATTTCATAAAGTCATGATGTGTACTGCATGTTGAATATCTGATACAATATTTCCCTATAGTCCAGCATGTCCAAGCTCATTCTACACACCTTTTAAAATTGTTAACTAAATAAGAAGTGTTACAGTAGTTTAGACCAGTAATTTGGTAAACTATATGCTCAGCCTTTACCAACAAACTGATCTCCAGTGAAGGTAAACCTTTAATTAAAATGCCAGATTTTAGGCTTATTCTCAAACAGACACTATCATTGCATTTTGTTATTTAAATGGGTACAGAAATAATTTGATAATCAGCTGTTGTGTGAATCAGATCCACATTTACTCCTTTTTTAAATCTTTGATTACATGTAGGTCCCATGCAGCTATAAACTTTGGAAGCTGAGATAAGTGTTGAGGAGGTTTGTGTTTACCTGACTGTGAGTAAAGTCAGTGCCACAACTTACATTTTTTTGATTTCCTTTCTTGCTTCCACCTAGTTTCCAGGAATCACAGGCAAAATACTCTGAACCCCATGAAGGATAAGATAAATGTTGAATAAATACAGTTACTGCAGGTTTTATGATAAAACAATTAGTATTTAATGGATAAAATAAAATGTATTTTAGGCTATGACTTCACTTTGTGTAACAGTAAACTCAACATTATTCCTTGCTTTGTTGTGTCGGCTGTTTTTAATTATTTTGATTAATACAATAAATCATTGAAACTTATCTGGACGTCTTGTTTTGTTTATTCCAGGTCCCAGACCATGCTTATTTACTAGAATGCATTTTTGTTGAAATTTGCAAAACCTGACATGTTCTCTATTAAAGTATGTAATTAATCAACAAATACAGAGTGTCTTAAAGTTAACAAGGTCATGGGGACAACCAAAAGAGGTCATCTTGCTGAAGTGAGCAGTAGGAGGGGTAGAGGAGAGAGCAGTGCACTGCATTATGACACATACATGTGAAATGAGGTGGACTGCTCCGTTCAGGATTGGGCTAGCTTAAGCCCGTTCTATCTGGTCCTGCTTTACCATTTACATGTAATGTCATAACCTGCTCCTCCCGTCACTCAAACAAGTTTGACAGTTGTCTTGTTAAGGGTGTGGTATATACTTTCTCATAACCTATGAATCCTGCCTAATTAAAAAATTTAATTTAATAGTGAATCTTTTTGTAAGTATGTCCTTGTCCCTTTTGTATGGATGTCCTTTACTACTATTAGTATTATCATTATTATTATTAAATGATTTTTCTATTTTATTATTATTATTATCATATATTCATGAAGCATGGAGAATTGCTAATATCATTTGATGCATATCCACATTAAAATATAAATCTTACAAGAATATTCTTGTTATTTGCAATTATGTGTTGGCTTCTTTAAATTGTGCAATGTACAATAAATCATTATAAGCTATTTGTTGTAGCTTGGGCTATTTTCAGGGGTGTCTTCCTAATGATGGTCACTATAAATAGCTCTGTCCTTCTTGAGGGAAGTGAACCTCTTGACAACAACACAGACAATGAAAGAGGTCTTGCTACACAGTAAATCTGGCTTCAAGAGGATCATATTTAGATACAAACAGCTCCCTCTAGCGACAATAGTACAAACCCAAACAGTAGTAAAAATTATTTTGCCTTGATCTAGAAATTATATTGTGGCTTTCCTCTATGCTTGATGTGACTCATAGCTAACTGGTGAAGTGGTTTATAATTTCAGCGAATAGTTTGTGACAATGTGATATATTTAGCTTTAGAAATCCACCATTTTATGTTATTTGTTACAAATAACAATAGACAAAAGAGCATTGAATGATGAGGATATGACCTTTGACTGAGTGCTGAGGGAATGAAGGCAGCTACTGTCCGTCCACCTTTACCCTCGCTCTGCTGCATCTCTGCTCTTTCTGTTCCTTATAACTAAAATCTATCTGATAAACTCAGATTCCTGTCACCTCTAGAATTTTATTTTTAATTAAAGCTTGATATTTTTCATCTTGATGCTGTAAAGTTAATTAAGAATCTCAATGACACACTGAAAATGTGCACAACTGTGATGATAATAATAATAAAAAAAAGTTTCTTGAGCACCAGATCAGCGTATCAGAATTGTTTCTGAAGGCTAATGTGACACCGAAGACTCAAGTAATATAAAAATACACCTATACCATCACAAGAAATTCTTAATAAGAGACCATTCTATAAATTCCTGTATAAGAGCATAAGCATAAGAGACTCATCAAAATCATTTTAATCACTGACCACAAACTTTTGAAATGTAGTGTAACTGTATTGCTTGTTGAAATGTTTAAACAGATAGAAATAAACTGGTAGTAACTGGTATAAAAAAATGGCAAGTAAAGAAAATCCGATAAGAATAGTTTTGAGTCAGAGTGTCATTTAAAGCCGCTTGGTCTGCTTCCTCAGAACTGTCAACTTTTCAAAGTAAGAGAGAGACGACTCTTGGAAACAGAGTGATATCTGGTGAATGGTGGGGGCTATGATGGATCGATTTCCTACCAGCAGAGGGAATTAACACGGTCATTTGTGTTCTTGGCTGGCAGGTGGCCTAGTAGTACTGCAACCCAACCTGCCTGAGCTCTCTCAAACACCAACTGTCACCAAAAAAGGCAGACCGGCTCATCAAAGCTCCGCCCCCACACATGCAGAACCTTCTACTTCCCTTTTCTGTTGTCATGGGGACAGTTGTGCTGGAAATCCTCCTCAATGATATGACCGGCTGATCATGAGATAAACCACTAATACCTTGCTTTTTATACACATGCCTCTGGTTACACAGACGAGGCTTAAGCCTAGTCTCAGTCTAGAATGCATGTCTGGACTGTTTTAGCTGAAAGAAACTTATTGATTCTCACCAGTAATGTTTTTTTCTAAGGTACATTTATAAAAGATACTTAAATGTCCCAATTGAACTGTAGCCTAATCCTGGCTTAACCTAAACCCTGTGTGTGAAACCAGGCCATGAAGTAATTGTGTGAAAAAGCACTGTGTATTTACAGGCTTATAATTTCCAAATCGAAGGCCAAGCGATAACTCATTTATAACTTGTAACTTAAAATAATTCTACAGCAGTAAAAAAAGACATGTTTATTTTAAATGATTTTTATTCTAAGGATTCTGCATTCTACCCCACGTCACATTGGTCCAAATGGCACAGTTGTGATCGTTTCAGTGCAACATAATCATGGACCTCACAGGTATTAGTCATCAGCATGACACTTTACCCTACAGCTTCTTTGCCTACTATACAGGTTTGAGTCATTGCATTAAGACGGCTTAAAGTGCAGGGTCAGTACCACAGAGATGAGCTTTGTCTGGTCACCTGAGTCCACTAGAATGAAGCAAGGACATTTCAAACACACTGCAGCTTGGATGAATCCTGAGCTAGACATGAGATGAGATAAAGCAAAAGGTGCAAAATAAACTTAAATTGTACTAACTAAAGTAACAGATCTTTAAGTTGGTTCAACCAATTCATTAGCAGCCAAAAGCATGTATTGTTTACAGTGCAACTGATTTTATTAGGTCCATTGTTTATGTTCTATAGCTACAGTTATGACATCAGTGAGCAATCCATTCTTCTCCTGGGATTGTGATGGAAAAGACTAATGCTCTTCCTGCTGTAACTGGACAGAGTTTGAAGGAGGGGGGGGGAGGAGTGGAGCAAAGGACGGACGAAGAGAGTGATGGTGTTTTCTGCCTCGTCAAACAGCAGCAACCTTGTTTACTCCTCCTTTTCAGAAACTCATCCACTTATCTCCATGTTTTCTCTAAGTCGGTCTTGACAGCCCCGAGCGTGTCTTCACTCTAAAAAAAGAACAAAGTGCTGGTTAAAATGGAACTGACAGAATAAGAAAAAGGGAGTAAGTAAAAAAGGTAAAAGAATAAAAATAAAGCTGCAAGAAAGTATATTAAAAAGTCAATAAATTGTATATAAACAGTAAACCACTCACACCCATGTTGTTCCAAACCTGAATGACTTTCTATCAAAAGACAGTATTTTGAAGAATGTACAGGTAAAGTCAGTGGGGTCCAAAACACTAGACCCCATTGACTTTCACTATATGGATCAAAATATCCACAGAAAAAAGAACATGTTTGCCTGACAAGAGCAGACAAGCCAGTTTAGAGTTAAAATAAACATGTTCCTAATCCTTCTAAATCGCATGATTGAAATCTTGAATTATAATTTGAAACACTTTCACTCGTTTTGCTTGTCTGTGCAGTGTGTTCCTTAGAGTTTTCTCTGAGCTGCTGTGTCGTCCGCTGGACTGAGACGAGGCCTTAAACTGGGCCTCCATCCTCGAGTAGAGCCCCGCTGCCGGCTGGAACCACACAAACACACATGAGTACAATTTTGTACTACTGCTGTAAAAGATGTAATAAAACAGCAATAAAACTTAATGATGCTTTAGCAGGTTTAGCAAAGAGATTACAGATATTTTGTACCTCTTTTATGTCTTTAAACTTCGTCTGCTCTTGGTCACCAAAGCGCATTTTAGTGAGATTGGCTATTATCTCCTCCATTCTCTGATCTAGAGTGAGATGAACATATAGACATCTATCACAATCACTGCAAATCTACACATAATCTACCTGAAAGCTTCAGTGTCAGAAGCACAGCCAAAAATACCTCTAAATTATTTAATACCATTGATTAATTACCATTATAAATCATTCAATAATCCTATTTTGAATACAAAAGTGTTTATAAAACAAAAACTGATTTAATCTTCCAAAGAGTTGACAGATTTAAATGCTGACGGCTGGATTTAACATTCGCTGATGAGATTTTCTGGGTTTTTTTTTTTAAGTGGTTTTAAATCACAACCCCTGATCAATTATAAATGGTAAATTGAGGATCTTTGTAACAGTCAGAGGATCTGAAAAAGGTACCTACCATCCTCCCTCTGTGCATCCTTATTGTACCTTATGGAGCGATTGCTATCCCACTTAATTTATTCTTCTGGATGCTGATGCTAAGAGCAAAAGAAGGCCAATGAAAGAGGGAAAAAAAAGTCTCATTTGGAAGTGTAAAAATCCCTTCTCAATCACACAAAAACAAACATAGTTTTTGGAATTAGGTCAATTAAAACGGCAAACAAGTACATTGAATGAAAAAAATAAATAAAGCAATACTAGATTATATAAACTATAGACTTTGGTCTTCAATAAAAGTTTTTGTATTTTTAAAGTGATAGTTCACCCTGAAATGTAAATGCTGGCTTCATTTACCCACCTCATGTCGTTCAAGATATCCAAAGATATTTTTCTCTGATAAAACACCAAAAAACTTTTTTTTAGGAAAACATCTTTTGATTTTTAAAAAAGAAATAAAAACATGAGAGTTTTTCATTTTTGGTTGAACTATACTTTTAAATTTTCAACTTATTCTTCTACAGAAAACATAACGTGTTGGAATCACTCACATGAACGGGGTTGAGTCTCCAGATGGTGCCTTTAAAACAACAGGATAGAACAAACTAAGAGAGAAAAGTGACATAGAACAACAACTAAATCAGATTTTAAAAAATTCTGATTTTTTTCCCACATAAAAGTCCCCATAAATCATTTTGCTTGAAATAAAAAAGATGAATTTGAGAAATTTGCAAATGAATAAGCTGCACTGACCTTTTCTCCAGATTTCTCCTTACGCTGGAAACCGGGGGAGGACACTTGTCTTTTCAAAGGTTTTCCAGATTTTCTTGCCTTCTTTGTAGCTATTTCCACAAAGTCACAAACCCAGCTGTAAGGTCAGTCTTGATTAAATTGTACCTGACTGCCACCTTGTGACCGTAATCAGGTACTGCATATCAAAGATTATCGAGAGATTTTTTTCACGAATGTGTAACATAATCCACCTTGTTTTTTCGATGTGTCTTCTTCATCTCCGATCTCATCCTCTGTGACCTCTGACCCTGTAGTGTACTCCTCATCTTCAGAGAGCAGAGACTGCTGCCTCTGCAAAAGGACAAAGCAACTGAAACAAACAAAAATAAACAATGTTGCTGCATTTAATATTTGAGAAACTTGCTTCTTACCACCTGAAGACACTGTTTTTTAACAGTGAAAACTGCAAGAGAAGGAAAAATGGTGCTGTCATAATTTGAGCTTGAAAAAACAAATTTAGATTCACACTAAATTAAAGTCAGATACCACCACTGTGGACACAAATTAAAATAAAAAAAGTGATTCTTAATATCTCTTACTTAATTATGACTTAATTTATATCTTAAAAAAAAAATTATGTAAACTAATGTACATTTATCTCACAATAGCAAATGTATTTATTGTAGCTGTGACTTTACCTCTCACAGTGTGTATCTGTCAAAGATGCAACTATTTCTTGCAATTGAAAATTTATCTTGCAATTGCAACTTTATATCTCACAATGTAACTCTATTTCTTATTTTGAAATATCTCACAGTTGCCAATGCATTTCTTGTGACTTTACTGCACAATAGGAAATTATTTGGAATCTCAGATAAAGTTGCAACATCAAGAAACTCAACTCAGCATATTATAATTATTTCTAAAGGAAGATGTGACACTGAGTACTGTGGTCCTTTGAACATATTACAATAAAAAAACAATAATTTTAAGTTAAAAGCATTTGACTGGTAGTGTATGTTGTTGATGGTTGCATAAAACAAAGTTCAAAAATAAATAAATAAAAAGAAAACAAAAAGAATCCATCTGATAAGACTCACAGCTGTGGTTTCCTTGGGTCTGTGAGCTGTAAGTATTGCGGCACTTCCTGGCACACGTTCACTACCTGCAGAAGCGTCCTCAGAGCTACAACTAAACAAATGGATTAGACCAAAAAACATAGTCAAAAGACCCAAACATTAAACTAATCAATTATGGCATTCAACAGAGAACCAATATTTATTTTCTGAAGGAAGTCACTATAATCTGACCTCTCTGGCACACACACAGCCTCTCTGTGTAGCAGCAGGTCATTGAGTATTCTGGTCTGGGTTGAGTTCACATTGTGATCTCCGCAGTCACCACCATCTGCCACACTCACAATGTGGTCTCTTATTTTACAGCCCTACACAGACATACACAGGCATTCATGGTGAAAAGTCAGACAGGACATCTGAATTTAAGAGAACATATTCTAATGCAACAACATAAACCTTGGGCATGGAGGAGGGATCGAATCTTAGGACTTTCTGGTCGCAGCACGGATAAAGACCAAAGCCATGCCATCTATGATCTGCCCCAATGCCAGGATACACAACCGCCTCTGGGTGGTACTTACACTAGCCCAAATCTGTACACAGTTATGACTGCAGAGAACATACAACATGCCCTTTTTTAATTCCCATTTTTATATCCAACTTACTCAAGTGGCATATATATAAAAGGTATGTCCATGATTAAATTAATAGTTCACACAAAAATGAACATTTGTTGAAAATGTACTAACCTCAGACCATCCAAGATATAGATGTGATGAACAGATTTAGACAAATCACACAGCTTTTCTTTTCATGAAACATTAATTGATGGCCTGGAGTCATGTAGATGTTAGCAGCTGTTTGAACTCATATTGACGACACTCATTCATCACAAAGAGCAAGTGGTGAGCAAGTGATGTAATGTTGAATTTCTCCAAATCTGTTCCGAAGAAGACACAAACTCATCTACATTTTGAATGGCCTGAGGGCGAGCACATTTTAAGCAAATGTTTGTTTTTGTGCAAATTATTCCTTTAAATCTGCCTGCCCTGTACTAAAGTGTTACATTTTGATTTGTGAAGTACATATTTGTTTACCTGTCTGCAGAGTGAGCAGGTAAAGAAGTTGATGGTGCCCCATATCCTCCAGTACACCAGCACCCAAGACTTCAACTCTTCATAAAGCCAATTCACATACTCATGTACCTCCCAGGCCTTATGTCTACAGACACACCAATTAACAACATGTCATTATATACAGTATATGTATGTGTGTGTGTGTATGTGTGTGTGTGTGTATGTATATATAAGGCTAGAGTATAAGCATTTGGAATCTAAGAATTCAATGAAAGTTTGTTTTAAACACTGTGTGTATGTGATTAAAATGTGACCCTGGACCACAAAACCAGTTTACATTTTTCTGTAATCTGAATAAATAAGCTTTCCACTGATTTATGATGATAGGAAAATATCTGGCCGAGATAAAACTATTTGAAAATCTGGACTATGAGGGTGCAAAAAAATCGAAATATTGAGAAAATCATCTTTAAAGTTGTCCAAATGAAGTTCTTGGCAATGCATATTACAAATCAAAAATTATGTTTTAATATATTTACATTAGGACTTTCACAAAATATCTTAATGTAACATGATATTTACTTAATATCCTAATAATTGTTGGCATAAGAAAATAATAATAATAATAATAATTTTGACCCATTCGATGTATTTTTGGCTATTGCTACAAAAATACCCCAGCGATTTAAGACTGGTTCTATGTTCCAGGGTCACAAATATATAACCTGGTATGATTGAATACAATGTATCCCCGGGCATCGATGTTGATTTTGTTTGGAACACAAGGGATTTTTCTCTCAGTTTCTTTGGTTAAAAGCTTAAGGCAAAGTCCACATCTGTGGAAAGAACCACAATGTTAAATTACTACACTGAAATCCACTGTTATAAACCAGAATTATTATTTATAATACTTCCAGTGCATGTCTATACAATAAATCATGCAATTATCATGCTAATACAATTTTACAGCTTGCACTGCAATGCAAAAGACTCTCACCTGTACAGAGTAGATGCGTTGCCAGGGGAATCGTGATTCTAAGAAGCATGATCAAATAATCTCTCAATCTTCTTCTGAAACAGTTTACTGGTAAGAAGGTAAAAATTATCAAATAAAATAGCAAAATACTTATATATGCATTTTATATAGCCATTACATTGTATAAAAAATTATATTATCTGTATACTACCATGCAAAAGTTTGGGGATAGGAAGCATTTTAGTAAGCAAGGATGAATTGAACAGTAAAAAGATGTATCTTCTCATATTCTGAAAATGCAGCTTGCAAGTTCTTTTAAACTGTAGTTATATTTCACAATATTAGAGCTTTAAATGTATTTTTGATAAAAAAAATGCAAATAAATTCAGACTTGCTGAGAACATAAGACTGTTATAGCCAGTAAATATCTAGCACCTTTAGATATTCATGTGTGTGCTGTTCTCACCATTTGAATGTGTCTCTTTTGTCCTTGAGGTCATCTGCCTCATTGTGGCTGAACAAATCAGCAATGTGTCAAGCCAGGTTGTTATTGATGCAGTTCATGTTGCATGGCGTCGCTATGATGGCACTCATATTTTTGTGACAATACTGGATACACTCCTCAACCTTCAAATCCACAAAACACATGATAATCAAACACCTGAAGCCCATTTAACAACTGGATGAATAACCTCTGATGAGATCAACCAACATGCTTACTGTTCTACAACTCATTAGTGCTTGTTTGGGCAGTGCACAACACAAATGGTGAAACAGCTAACATGCATCATGCTATTTAATGTGCACTACTACCTAAAGGTCACCCAGTTCAGAGCACACTTGCTAAATTACCCAAAACATTGTCACCCCTCACAACACTTACTAAAGTTTCCATCTTCAAGAACTCAGGATTGAGATGACATTGCTGTGCTCTGCAACCAAACACCACATAACATAACCGACAACATCACAAACAGCGAAACATCAAACTCACAGCCAATGCATAACCATTTACAACCACATGAAACATTATCCACCACTTACAAACGCCATTCAACCATGTCAGAGAACACACAGTACACAACGCCTCTGATGGTAGCTTTGATCATAGAAATTAAAAACACAGTAAACACACACAGAACAATTGAAATGGTTCCCAAAAGACAGTTACCCAGTCTGGGTTTGTCCATGTGTTTTCCAAGCGAACATTCAGTGTTGTGACTCTTGACGTAGTTCATGAGCCAGTCGAAGATCTGGATGTCAACAGTGGACAGAAATGTCCACCTCGTCCCAGCGCTGTGGGTCAACAGAAAGATACTCTTCAAAGTAACGCATCTCTTTTACCAGGAGGTTCCTCGGACACACAAAGTCCTGTTTCAGGTTCTTTGCCTCATCACAAACATGGATTACCATGTTGGGGCTATGTGAAAAAAAAAGTAAAATTATTATTAGTCCTCAATCTTCTTGGCAGGATCTGCTATCTCACTGTCTGCAGGAGCTCCTTGACCAGTAGGGATTACAGGGAGGCCTGGATATATATATAAACAGTCCCATTTCAGTAAATTTTATTTACATTTTATCTATGAAAATACCCCATACAAACAAGGATAACAAAATTCAGTATATCTAGGTGAGTTCAGCACTAAATAACGGACTGGAGATTTGTACCCATCCCCCACCCAGTGACTCACCTGACACTGAATGAGTGTCCTGATTGGACGGTGGTTCCACTGTATCTCCAGTAATGTCCAATAAATTGGATTTAATGTAGGTGGAAAAGGGTTCCGATGGAGAGCTCACTGCTCTAGTCAGTGGATTACATTGGTCATTAACATGAGGGAAACTCCCTGTAGTCTTTAGCTCTTCAAACCTCTGAGCACACTACAAAAATATTAAATTTGCTGAAATTTGTGTAAAAAGGACTCAATTGTGTCTGGCAGCACTATGTGATGGGAAATATTATTGTTATTATATTAAATTTATTATATTTTTGGATTAAAATATTTTATTTTATTTCATTCTATTAAATATTTAATTAAATAGTTGTGGAATAAAATGGCACAAATCACAAGATCTTCTTGCTAATTTCTTTTTCATTTCAAAGGCATTCTATCTACATAAACAATTCTATAATATTTTTCCACATTTTTGTAATTTTACAAAATTACAACTTGACTGGACATTAATCACATTACATGTCTCATATTTCATCTTAGGTACGCTCTGAGATTTACTGATGTCTCTTTGGTAACCAAATACACTAACTTTGGATAAAAAAAAAAACACTGTGACTGTTGGCTGTGATGGAAATGACAGTCCAACAACAGTATATAAACTAGTAAATATCTATAAAAAAAACATTTTCACACAACAAAAATGGAATTGGTTTGTGTTTTATTTCCCCCATCCATTATTTCATTTATTATTAAAATTGTTATTTTCATTATAAAAAGTCTGTGTGGTAAAATAATTACGTACTGAATAATTACTTTATAAAACTAAGAGTTAAGTTTTTTTTATAGTTTATAGTACACAAAATATAGTTAGATTACATCGTTAAAGGTCCTCATGTCTCTTACCTCTTTAGGTGTGAAACCTGGGACCAACTTGGCAACATTCTCCCAGTTGATTGGCTGAGGCGAAGCCCACAGTGAGCTCAGGACCATGTCCAGCACCAGGAGGTTGTTATCATATGGAAAGTTATTATTAATAGAGCACAGGCGATTCATTTCTGCAAAGGAAGAAAAGTATCATCTATTGTAGAAAAACTTATTTATTTTAAGAATAACCTAAATAATTAGAATAGATTAGCTCTCTTTCGTCCCTTTGTATTGAATTTCAGAGAAACAAGGACAATCTGAGGGAAAGACTATGGAAGCATAAACAGGTGCTGGTCATATAATTAGAATATCATCAAAAAGTTGATTTATTTCACTAATTCAATTCAAAAAGTGAAACTTGTATATTATATTCATTCATTACACACAGACTGATATATTTCAAATGTTTATTTCTTTTAATTTTGATGATTATAACTGACAACTAAGGAAAATCCCAAATTTGGTATCTCAGAAAATTAGAATATTACTTAAGACCAATACAAAGAAAGGATTTTTAGAAATCTTGGCCAACTGAAAAGTATGAACATGAAAAGTATGAGCATGTACAGCACTCAATACTCAGTTGGGTCTCCTTTTGCCTGAATTTCTGCAGCAATGCAGCATGGCATGGAGTCGATCAGTCCGTGTCACTGCTCAGGTGATATGAGAGCCCAGGTTGCTCTGATAGTGGCCTTCAGCTCTTCTGCATTGTTGGGTCTGGCATATCTTATCTTCCGCTTCATAATACCCCATAGATTTTCTATGGGGTTAAAGTCAGGTGAGTTTGCCGGCCAATTAAGGACAGGGATACCATGGTCCTTAAACCAGGTACTGGTAGCTTTGGCACTGTGTGCAGATGCCAAGTCCTGTTGGAAAATGAAATCTACATCTCCATAAAGTTGGTCAGCAGCAGGAAGCATGACGTGCTCTAAAACTTCCTAGTATACAGCTGCGTTGACTTTGGACCTCAGAAAACACAGTGGACCAACACCAGCAGATGACATAGCATCCCAAACCATCACTGACTGTGGAAACTTTACACTGGACCTCAAGCAACGTGGACTGTGTGCCTCTCCTCTCTTCCTCCAGACTCTGGGACCCTGATTTCCAAAGGAAATGCAAAATTTACTTTCATCAGAGAACATAATTTTGGACCACTCAGCAGCAGTCCAGTCCTTTTTGAAGCGAGACGTTCTGACACTGTCTGTTGTTCAAGAGTGGCTTGACACAAGGAATCCGACAGCTGAAACCCATGTCTTGCATACGTATGTGGTTCTTGAAGCACTGACTTCAGCTGCAGTCCACTTTTTATGAATCTCCCGCACATTTTTGAATGGGTTTTGTTTCACAATCCCCTCCAGGGTGCAGTTATCCCTATTGCTTGTACACTTTTTTCTACCACATATTTTCCTTCCCTTCGCCTCTCTAATAATGTGCTTGGACACAGAGCTCTGTGAACAGCCAGCCTCTTTTGCAATGACCTTTTGTGTCTTGCCCTCCTTGTGCAACGTGTGATTGTCAATGGTCGTCTTTTGGACAACTGTCAAGTCAACAGTCTTACCCATGATTGTGAAGTCTACATAACTAGACTGAGAGACCATTTAAATGCCTTTGCAGGTGTTTTGAGTTAATTAGCTGATTAGACTGTGGCACCAGGTGTCTTCAATATTGAACCTTTTCACAATATTCATATTTTCTGAGATACTGAATTTGGGATTTTCCTTAGTTGTTGGTTATAATCATCAAAATTAAAAGAAATAAACATCTGAAATATATCAGTCTGTGTGTAATGAATGAATATAATATACAAGTTTCACTTTTTGAATGGAATTAGTGAAATATATAATTTTTTTGATGATATACTTATTAAATGACCAGCACCTGTAGGTAGCAAAATTCAATTTAAATGAAAATTATTTAAATTAGTATGCAATTTAAATAATAAGATTACTGTTGGAAATGGCAAATGTAAACTGCAAAATTTACATTTTGCACCAAACTTTGCACATGGAAATGTAAAATACAGAAATACATTTCCATTTTGAATATTGCATTTTAAATTGAATTTTGCTACCTGTATGCTTCCATAAATGTTAAAATGAGCTTATGGGCTCAGATAAAACAAAAACGAACAGTGCTAAGAAAATACACATTTCTCAGCTAGAATATTCAGTGTGTGTAACTTTAAAGATGCTTATCTAGCATCATAAATAACAGATCGTTGCATTCCTTACGTTTTTTTTTTTTTGTCGCATCAACCTGTGAAATGCTAAACTAATTCAAACAATCACATCACCAGTTTACCCTGTTGCAGATTTATGTGCTGTTTCCTCTGGTAACAATGCTCTTCTTTCATACCAGCTGAGAGGTGCAGATAACGGGCTGGGTATGAGAAACATCAACAGAGATGCTGTGGCTTACTTTGATTTTATCCTGGGAAAACAGTAAAGCTCACGTCGACACAGCATATACAAATAATAATAAAAACAAATGCTCAGGCAGAAATTCGGCGATTTGGTGTGCATGACTACACACGCCGGTCTCTTTCCTCAAGTGGCTCTTGTTAAAAGTCGTCTTTTTAAAATACATGCTGTACTTTTGAACTTTCTTATCGTCAGTGAATCAAGAAAAATGTGTATCGAAATCAGTAACTCTACAGTAAATTGTAGTAGTATTTCATAATATTACCTTTTTTTTTTTTAAGAATAACTTACTTTCAAAACTCACTGCATTAAAGTGGGGTTCGGACAAAATAGAAAATTTTTTAGATAAATTCGGTACACCAAAGCTCCAAAAATATAAAGATTCATTGACAGACTCTCACAGTCTGACTTTATCTTTTTTTGTACTGCTTTAAATAAACTAATGCAGCTCTAGTGAGCATAATACGTTTTTAAAAAAAATATTTTAAAAACATGAATGACCCCAAACTTTTGATGGTAGAGTATGTTACGGAGTTAATGTAACACGTTGTTATTATTAATGTCTTATTATCTTTCTTTATTTACATTTCTTAACCAGCTACATGACAATGTCTGTAATTTTCTGTAACCTTGGAAATGCTGGAACTTTACTATACAATTGAAAATGACAGGAGATAATTTTTTTATTATTTTTTTTTACGTATTTACTGGCAAAATAATTGCTTGTATTTACATAATTGCACACTGTGTTAGTGGTATGAAAAAAAAACAAGCCTGGAAAATGCATAAACTTATTCTTGATACAACACAACTTAAAATATTAAATATTCACATTTCAGAAAGATGAACAGTAATCTAAAACTCCTACACTAGGAGAGATTTGTGATAAACACTGCATTATAAATTTAGACTGATATGACACCTCATAATTTAAACTAAGCAGATGCATTAACTGTGTATGCTTGAAATGACCCACATTTTTGTAACAATTTATGTTTGATGTGAGCATATCAAAACAAACTGAAACTGTTTTTCCTAATAATTATTCAAAATATATCAATGTGTCTTAACACAATCATACAAACTAAAATGCTGAAATACCCAATATTTTTGACAAAGAATGAAATGTGAACAAATATTGGTAATTGCTTTGAACCTAACATTCTACTGAAATTTACAGAATTAGGTGTTGGACTAAGTTACAGTTTGGACTAAGGGTGATACATTCAAATGAAGGATAGACTTTTTCTCCTAACTCCCACCAAGACACATACACACACACACCTCCCTGCACATACAAATTACTCATGAGTCCATCGTTTCTGAGGTCATCACTACAGTATCACTGCTTTGGTTTGTAGAAGGTTGCACCTCCAGGGTAGCATGAAGGCCTTGTGTTTCACTGTAAACAGACTCCAAAAGCTCATCTGGATCTGATGTGGTAGGGACCGCCTGCCTGGAGTTGGGAACAGAAGCTGTAGCCAGAGCAGCTTGAGGTGCTGGAAGGTTCTGGTCAGCCTGCTGGGTCTGTGGCATCCTCTCTAATTCTGCATGCTTTCTGCCTCTCCTCCGGCCCAACACTTTGACATAGTTGGCAGGTACGAGGCCAGTGGTCTGCCCATCCACACTGGCTAACAGCCAGCCACGCACCCTGGGCTGTTGTTCTGAAAATAAGAGTGAAATACACTGAGTACAAGCTTTAAAGGCAGGGTAGGTAAGAAATTTATAAACAACTTTCTTCCAAATTTGTTTAAACTTTCTATTTATATCAATGCATAATTAAAATGTAAGTACTCTGATAAAAAGAGTATAAAAATCGAGTGACTCTAGACCGTTTAATCTGTATTAAACACAGCTCATTATTTCCTTTCGGCACGAAACATAGGATTGGCTTAGGCGACTGTCACTCTCTCGCAACCATGGCAACCACCCTTTTGCCACACATGACCTGCCCACTTGCGTACGCACGTTTGATTTGAGGAATTCAAGAGGCATGGATCCTAGGAATACCAAAACAATGGCAGAGAAACAGCAAGCAAAATTCACTGTACCGGCCTATGCAGTTAGTGAAGGCAAACCAGGCAAAAAAAGGAAGACAGTAACAGTACAAGAAAAGGCAATGAACAAAAAGTCTTTGGATAAACAAAGAAATAAAACGTGAGTTAATATCGGCGTGCCTTTCCAGCGATGGCTGGAACTGAGGGAACTCAAGTGCTCCTTGCCCTGCCCTGCACTTCGACCACCCCGTCCTCGGCCTCTACTTCCTCGGACCCTAGTTGCACGGCCTCTTGCACGACCTCCTCTGCTTCGCCCTCGACCCCGGACCTGTCCTTGAGCTGACGATGCGGTACTTGTCTCTGGAGTGTAACGTTAGTCCTCATCAGAGTCAACAATGCTTTCATCATGGAAACTCTTACATGCAGAACAACGTATATGTTATGAATCTTACACGAAATTCATCTTCATCACAGTGTAAATGATGGTAATGGAAAAACGTGTATCATGCAACCTGTTTTTAGCTTTGCCTTATAGATAACTAGCTCGTTAGCGAATCAAAAAATATATATTTTAAACTTTACCAATATCAATATGCTAGCTTGATAGTGAGTACTAAAATACATCTTGTTTGTTTATCTTCATAATTATAAAGTTATTTTTATTACATGTGATTCTGACATGATTTCACTACATGCACTCTGCTCCTTCCTCTCCGCTCGTCTCAGGTAAATAATGCGTCTTCCAGCTCAGTGGTCGGAGTCGCGCGTTCATGTGTTTTGGGGGCGTGGCTTTAGAAGGCGCCCAGAAGGGAGGGGGTGGTGTGAATGGAAATAATGAGCTGTCTTTAAAACAGTCGTTAGAGGTCTACAGACACTCGATTTTTATACTTTCTTTTTCAGAGTACTTACATTTTAATTATGTATTGATATATAAATAAAGTTTAAACACATTTGGAAAAAAAGTTTTTTATACATGTTTTACCTACCCTGCCTTTAAGTCAGTGTTTATAATACAGAGGAAAAACACACATTGGTTTTAATATGCTTGACGTTAGTGAATTTTTAAATGTTACATTGTTTAATATGGGAATAGTTGCCCCACTAGCTAGCTAGTGTTTTATGCATGTCAAAGTGTTTAAGTACTCTTATGTTCAGAATCCTTCTTGTTCTTTTACCTTTAGGGGCAAGATTAAGCATGTCTCCAGCCTGTAGAGAGATTTCTTCCTCAGATGCAGCTGTGAAGTCATACTCCGCTCGTGCTACCACATGGTCATCCTCCCCACTTGCCCAGTCAGTGGCTATAAAACAGGACACAGACACATGCTTCAGAACTTGTACAAACAGAACAAACAAACTACAAACACATTTAGGTCATCCAATCATTTCTATAGGCTGCTGATAAAGATGTGCATACTAAACTCTGCAATAAATTCAGTGTCCTAGGTGCTGCTTCAGAAGTGTAAAGCTTCTCTCAGCTTTTATTTGTGGTACAACACACACTACTGTTCTAAAGTTTGTTTTAGAAATGCATTATAATATTTTTCATTTATTTGATCAAAAGTACAGTAGTATTGCAAAATAGTATTACAATTTAAAATAACTTTTCTATTTTAATATTTTAAAATATTATTAATGTTGAAAACAATTGTACTGCTTAATATTATTGTGGAAACTGTGATATATTTTATAGAATAGCAAGCTAATTTATTATTATATATAACTAACTAATTATAATATAACTAATTAATTTATCCTAATTATAAAAAAAAAAAATTTGATAACATCAAATATTAGTATAGAATAGCAAGCTAATTTATTATTATATATAACTAACTAATTATAATATAACTAATTAATTTATCCTAATTATTTAAAAAAAAAATTGATAACATCAAATATTAGTATAAAATATAAGTATTTATTAATTTCTTAATACTAAAAATCCCCAATTTTTGGAATGGTAGGGTAAATCATTCTCAAAACGGGTCCTATGATCCCACATTAAAATCAAAATATAAATGGCAGTCATATATATTCAGCATAATACTGGTCTCTAAAACTTTCACCATTGTCACAAACTAAATAATAAAGCAAAGGCATCCTTGGCTTTTTAACAAGTCTCAAGTCAGACCAATAGATAGTGAAAAGAGTGTGTGAAGTTTAAGATGAGAACAGACAGAACAGGAAGGGAGAAAAATGTCTCACCATTTTCCTCAGGATCCTCAGCAGACCGCAAAAGCTTCCAGATCAAATATGGCCCTCCAAGAACTACAGCAAAAAACAAGAAAATGGGCCATGATTTGACAGAATTCGCTCTGGGGTCATCAATCCCTGCTCCTCTGGTTCCTGAAGCAGACACCATGGAAGAAGCGGCGCTGTCCGCCCACAAGTCATCCACCTCTGAATCCTGGCGCAATCCTAGCAGCCTCTGCAGCCTGCGATATAGGTATCTAAGGGTCCTAACCAGAGCGAAGGCAGACAGCACTTTTGTGAAATGTATGCGCAAGCGGGAGAAGTGATTGGCCACATCCAGGACAGCACGGAAGCTGTTGTAGACAGCAGAGAACGTAGCGTCCATCATCATGCTGACTGAGGAGAAGGCGTGGACAATGCTCTCAATCGACTGAAATGCTCCACGGCTGCTTTCCTCTGCCTGCTGGACAAAGCGGCTTGGTGGGATCTCGTCTGTTTGGTTATAACGGTTATAACCCAGGTTGCCTCCAACTCCATAACCACTGTAGCTGTAGGGGCTGTAGCCCCCATAGATGGAGCTCCCATAAGGGCTGTATGAGGAGGAGAATGAGCTGTATGAAGGGCGGTATGCTTGCTGGACTGGTCTTGGAGGAATGGGTGGTGTCACACGTGTTAAAATTGGAGGACCAGACACTGATGGCCCACTTCGTGATGCTGATCCAAAGTCAGTTGAGCTAGATATAATAATAATAATAATAATAATAATAATAATAATGTCAAACGAAACACCATATATAATAAGACCAATAATAATAACAATAAAACTGTTGAAAGTTGCCAAATAAATGTATATTTAAAAGTAAAAGACAGAACACAGCGTGTACGTAGGAGTGAACTTTGACGCTCACATGCAAACACTGACGTGCTCGAGCACGAGCCAAGCATTAAGTTTGCGTAACTTATTACCACAAGTAAAAGTGTCAATACAACCCATAATCGAATTAACACAAACCGTATGCACATACATATTCGTTTAATAACTAAACACCGATTTGACAAGTAAATATAGTTTAAATATATAAGAGTTCGATAGCTAACAGACTTGCTAGCGATCCTACACTCCGTCTTTTGGATGTAGTGGACAAAGTAATACGAGTTTTTACGAACCGATAATTTAGTGGTGCCCTCATAGTTCCAGGGATCCCCCTTTCCCATGGTTTTGGTGGAGGGTGAGCCATTATTTTATATTTCAGACCAAAGTCGAGCTGCACAGAACAACAAACGTCATAAACAGAAACTGGCCCACACGCCAGAAAAGCAATCGCTCCTTCACATCGTTCTGTCTTGCAACACGAGACTAAAGCAATCAATCTCTGAATCGATTGCAATGTACTTTTTTTGTACATTGCGGTCTTGTAATCTCAAGCAGTGTTGCCAATTTACAATGTCGTGAATAGGATTTTAATGCAGAGATTAAAATCTTTGAGAGCTGGTTATGTAGTCTTAATAGACGCGTTTCAGTCATTATAATATTAATTCCGTTGTCGGACAACAGAAGCATTCAAATATAATAATAAAAAATTTTTATTGAGAATTTTGACTGCCTTAAAATGCAGTGCATGAGCACAGAAAGGGCAAGATAATATGACGCATCTGAGGATGCACATCAAGCAAAATCACCCTTTCCACATGGGTAACATCGTGACCGTGAGACGTCCATGTTGTAGAGGTGTCATAGATTTGACATAGATTTAAAAAAAAAAAAAACATAATTTGTAGACTTAATTCATATTTCTACTTAAGACTTATTGCTTAAGTCGTACTTTAAAAATAAGCATAGCCTATAAAGCGTTTTTGTTTCCAGTCTTTAAAACGCTGTTGTAAGAAGTGGGATTTGAACCCACACCTCCATTTGGAGAATATGCCTCAATTCCTGAGAAGGTAGAAACCCTTGAGCCAGAATTATTTTGAAACTGATATTTTAAAAGCTTTAAGTTGCTTTCAGTCATAGTATTTAGAAAAAGGAAAATAGTAGTAGTATTTTTATTTCAAATGTCCAAAACCATTTTTCAGAAGTGGGATTTGAACCCACACCTCCAATGAGAGAACTGAAGCTTCTTCATCTGAGAAGGACAACAGTTAGGAGCTTTGACAGAGCAGAAAGGCACCCTGGAAACTTTGTTGTTTTATTACCTAGCTCAGTGGTTCCCAATCCTGGTCCTGGAGAACCCCCAACACTGCAAATATTTGGTATCTGACACAATTAAGTGCCTTGTCCAAAATACCCACACTTGCGGTCTTGGCCACTTGAGAATGCATGTGCGTGACAGGAAGTAAATGCGCAAGACTGTCCCAGGTCTTAAAGGGGTTATATATTGCATTAAAAATTTTCCTTTCTCTTTGGAGTGTTATAAGTTCTTGGTGCATAAAGAAGATATACAAAGTTGTAAAGATTAAAGTCTCAAATCTAAAAATATTTTCTTTATAAAAGTTAACACTCGTTCACGCCCCCCTAAAATGCCTAATTTAAACACGTCTCCTACACGTCTATGTCACTGTGTTGGGAGATTTGCATAACGGCGCCCAAATGTTCATACACAAAAAGGTGGCGTAACTTTTATTCACTGTATTGTTGTTGTCGCCAACAAAAAAAGAGAACGTTATCCACTTCGTCATGCCTAGAGCTGATCCGCACTGGTTGCTGAAGAAATACATCAACTTCGCGACAAGGATCGCCAGATCTGCTTTCACCATGAACAAAGCAGAGTCCAGCCCAGGGTCGTCACATGTGGTTGCTGCAAGCCCACCGCCTGCTCCATTCTCAAGTCCACTGGCCATTCCTCACTCAAGCCAGCAGTGTGTGACGCTGTGTGATGCATTTTATGGAGGACTGTTTCCTGAACCTGTAGTTTTGCATAGCATACATTGGATCTGAGCTCAAATAAAGTTCTCAAAACTCAAAGATCTGAGTTCTATAAAGTGGGGCAGTTCCAACTTTGCAAGGACAGTAATTAAGCAAAAATTTTTTTTTATATTTAAAGAATTTGCCACTGAGGATTTAAACGCGAGTTTTGAGCAGTGTAGACTAGCACTTGTTGTTTGTTGTTTGTTGTTTCTCCGATCACAAATGCAGACATGGTTTTATGTTTATAAATATAATATGGAGATATGCAACACAATGCGTAAAAATACAGTATAAGACATTATAATCAGTAATTATGTCCCCACTGGATGCAACAAATGCCTTGTTTGTAATGGGTTTTATTGTTTTTGTCTCATCAAGATGGGACTCGGCATCACAGTATGTTAAGGGGCATAATATTTCTGTCACACACTTGAGGTATTCAGCCAATCACAATGCACTGGATAACTGGCCAATAACCGTACACATCGCTTTTCAGAACGATGAGCTTTTTAAAAAGCGTTTCAGAAAGGTGGGGCATAGAGGAGAAACAATATACATTATGTGGAAAATACCTGTAAACCACATGAAAACATTGCATAACACCAAATACACAATATAATGTTCTTTTTAGCAAAGTCATATGACCCCTTTAAAAACGGCAAAGCGTAGTTCCCTTAATGCTCACTAAATCCACACTATCTTGTGGAAAAATTAAAATTATGTTATATTATACTACTGAACAGTCATTTAGAAGTTGATTTTAAAATCCAAAGAATTTAAAATTAAAATAAAGCTATGTAAAGACTTGCATTTTTACAACACTATAGGTGTGTCCCATCAGATAATGAAAAGTTGGACACACACTTGTGATCTTCATCCTCACCTGAACACTTGGGCCAAATGCAGGAAAGATGTCATGTAAGTATAGTTAAGTGTTCAAGTGCAAATACTGCAAGTGTAGGTATTAGGACAAGGCAGTTGTCTTGGACTCTTCACTCATGAGCTGATGAGTTGAATCAGGCTTGTCTGAATAGGGAGACATCTAAAATGTGCAGTGTTGGGGGTTCTCCAGTACCAGGATTGGTAACCAATGACATAGCTGAACGCAATAAGGATTTTTCTAAATAACCACAGTACATCACAGGATAGTAAATGCAGACAATTATATAATATCATATCAGAGGCAATATGTCCTAAATGCGTAATTGCTTGGTAGTTTTGTGCAGCACTATATTTGACAGTCCACAAGATGGAGCTGGAGCAATGTTCACCTCAGCTTGAATTTGGTTTACAACTATTGTAATCTATTATAAATGTGTCTCTGGACTGCAGTAGATCAGATCTCCAGCAGCAGTGAAACATGAGTTGATAAAGATCAATCAGGATTTGTGAGAGGGTATTTGCTGCTTGCCAACATGGGGATTAATTATTTCAATCAAGTTAATGGCTGCACACCCAGTGGTTAAACATATTTACTGCTGTTGGCTGAGAACTCAACAGTACTCAGAAGCAGTTCCTGGCTCAGTATGAGAAATTTTTTTTTTTTTTTTAAAGATTCGAGAAAGATAGAATGAGTGAATGATGCATTTATATAGCACTTTATTGTGTAGCTATTGTTGTACACCCAAAGTGCTTTACAATCATGTGATGGGGTCTCTCCTCAACCACCACCAGTGTGCAGCATCCACTTGGATGATGCATCGGCAGCCACTGGACAACGGCACCAGTGTGCTTACCACACATTAGCTACAGGTGTTGAGGAGAGAGAGATAGAGCCCTTCAAGTGGTTGATAGGCCATATAAGTGCCTCTGCATATCTCTGTTCAATATTAGGCCTACTTGCAAATCTAAATACAGCATGTGCATTGATTCTATGAAATATGACTGTCTGGCAAGATTGAATTTCTCTGCAGATATGGTCTATTTTTTCAAAGACAATTTTTTATATTATGCAGTGATAATGCATCACTAAAACTGTCATTTGACTATAGTACTGTCTAAATTTTTATCACTCATCAGCCCACTAATCTCAAAGGGACAGGTTATTTATTTATTCATGTATTGAAATGTTCAATACTATGCAACCTTTTAAATGGGTAAATTATGCAACCAGTATATATAAATGATGATGATGATGATGATGATAATAAAGGTTCAAGAGAGGAAATAATAACCTCTAAAACTGTAGTAAAAATTATGCCGCTTCACTGATCTAAATACAACATTGCAAAACACTTCAAAATCATTTATTAAACAAAAAAAATGGTTTGGAGCCAGATTGTTTGATTTAATGCACGGAACATCCTATGTTTTTTCATGGCCTTTGCATTGTATCATAATTTCCATTCAGCTGGAAAACAAGTTCCCTGTTTATGATATTTGCCAGCTAAAAATCTTTATTGCATATAGGCAATGTTATGGAAAAAGTTAGTGAAAAATCGTTTTATTGTTATAATGACAAAAAAAAAAAAAGTGCGCTTCCTGCGACAATTGTTATGCGTTATTTGTTGCGACCACTGCCATTCGGTCGCTGGTCGGCAGATGCCGTCATGACGCAGGACTTCCAGCGCGTTGACGCGATGTTACGTTCCACCAATCAGCGGCAGTTTCCGAAGCCCAGGAAAGGAGCAGATGATATGGCAGCTTTGTGAGCGGCCAGGTGGAACTCGCTTTTGTTTAATCGGGCTGACAGCGGAACATGAGTACACTTTAACCCGCACGCCGCAGCGGGGGATCCGAAGATGATATACCTGATATTAATCTCTGCCTTCTCCGGGGCCATCGTCACGCTCCTTCTGCAGCTCTTACTGCTGTACCGGAGGAGCCCCGAGCCTATCGCTAGGACAGTTCAGTATGTCAGTGCAGTTCCCGATCCCGCACTGAAGGATTACTTTAGCAACCAACAAGCCGAATCAACGCAGCAACAATCAGATATCGCATCGTCTGCCTCCAAACAACCAGAGGCCGCTTCCCCGAAGCACCACGAGACCACCGTCCCCGGCAGCAGCCCCAAACAGCAGCCGTCCTCGCCATCGCCTTCGCTGAGCGACTCTCAGCACACCTCCAAAACAGAGACATGCGATTTCCTCAATGCCATATTTTTGTTCTTATTCCGCGAGCTCAGAGACACCCCAGTCATCAAACACTGGATCACCAAAAAGATCAAGGTAGAGTTTGAGGAGCTCCTCCTGACCAAGACCGCCGGGCGTCTGCTGGAGGGGCTCAGTCTGCGGGATATCTCTCTGGGCAACTCCGTGCCCGTCTTCAAAACAGCAAGACTCATGAAGCCAGTGGCTCTCAATGAAGACAACATGCCAGAGGAGCTCAATTTCGAGGTTGACATAGAATACAATGGCGGCTTTCATCTGGCCATTGACGTCGATTTAGTATTCGGGAAATCGGCTTATCTGTTTGTGAAGATGACCCGGGTGGCCGGCCGCCTGAAGCTGCAGTTCACCCGCATGCCTTTCACGCACTGGTCCTTCTCCTTCCTGGAGGACCCGATCATAGACTTCGAGGTGAAGTCTCAGTTTGAGGGCCGTCCTCTGCCCCAGCTCACCTCCATCATTGTCAATCAGCTCAAGAGAGTTATCAAGAAGAAGCACACCTTACCAAACTACAAAATAAGGTAATGTCTTGTGTCTTACTGCTGTCACTTGCTTACCGCTATACTTCTGTCACTTGCCATGTCAGTGTAGTTCATCTGGGGGCCCGGGTCTGGAGTGAATGTCCTCAACTTTGGCAGAACAGTCAGAGTTTAGGGGCTTGAAGATGAATTATTGCAGACAGTTGATCCCAAAAATCCATTACTTGCAGAGTTATTTTTCAGCTGTGATTTTGCACCGTATTGTTTACAGACACACACATATATATATATATATATATATATATGATGTGTGTGTCTGTGTTTATATATATATATATATATATATATATATATATATATATATATATATATATACTATTTAACAAAATAATAATAGGTATTGACAAACACACACACACACACACACACAAAAGCATACACACACACACACACACACACATATATACATATATACATACATACATACATATAAATGCCAATACCTATTATTATTATTTTATTAAATAGTATATCAGACGAATTTTCAATTATTTAAAATTAATTATTTATCCTGATATTTGACAAAATGAAACGGATCAATTATAAAAAATAAATAATTAAATAATAAAAATAAATAACATTTTTTAAAAGCAGCAGAAGTATACTACTAAATCTAATACGACAGCTACTAATTTAGTCATTTTTACAATAAAATAATTTTTGTAAACTAAAAACTAATTATTATTGTAATACATGTAATACACATTTTTGTGTAAGTGTGTAATTAAGCAACAATGTTCTTTTTTAATGCAGAATAAAAGACGTTAATGAAAGACCTTTCATACAACACATTAAATAATTTGCTGTTGTTGATTATGTTTATTGAGAGACCTCCAGAATGGTGGCAATTAAATTTAGACCTGTTATTATGTGGAAAAGTGTAATTATCTGTAAAAGATATGTCAAGCTATTTTCTGAGCTCTGCTTTTATTGTACACAAAGAGTCTCAAGAGGTTGTGGAACCGGTAGTGTGTGTTCATGTCTAAAAAGGGTTGTGAAAGTGAACAGGCAGAAGGACTGTGGCACTAGATTTCTGAGATTATTGGTAGAGTTGTGTGTCGAGAACCGCAAGTGTGCTTCATTTTCCCCGGGTGAAACTGGAAATGGAGGCCGCCTTCCCTATTCAATCACGATTCCCTTTACTGTGCTCATATTCCTGACCGTTAAAAGTGAAAACAACTTCACTGTTGTTACTTCCTGGTTTTAGCCGAGAGAAAAAAATAAGGTCTATGACTAAGGCTTTCATCCAAGCTGTGGATTGATTGCTTGTAGGATTCATCCACCTACACCTCAATGCTCTCTATTACTCAGCATTGGCACACCTAAAACGGTTGGTTGCCAATAGAGACAGAACAACACGCATCATATTCTGAAAACCATGCCCACCACACTTGTTTTTTTGGTGATCGACGGCTTCTAAAAACGCAGTTCTGGTGTCTTTAGCCGGAGTGGGTGTGGCCTAAATGCGCTCTCTCTATATAAGCATTAAGATATCTCAGAGTGTGTGTGCTTTGGATTTATTAGGTGTTTTATGTTTTTTAGGTTTAACATCGTAGTTTTTTGGCTCATCAGTCAAATTGCTCATCTTTCTGTTGACATACAGTGTCTGTGTACATAATGTGCAAATCACAAAGTCAAACACAGCACCGAGCACCACACTGTGATTTAATCCATTAAGTTAATTGTAGTGTCAATGGAAGGAAAAAAGAGCTGGATGAATTTAATCTGTGTCAGTTCGAATGGTGCATTTGAACTTTGACCCCACACAGCTGGGATTGTGAGTAGTGAATTAGATCACTGCACTCTTTGTTGAATGTCACAATGAACTATTGATAAGAGTGTCTCAATACAAGAGCATGATTAGTAAGGAGAGTTTAGGCTTCATCAGAGATATCTTTTCATAACATTTCTCTCTTTCCTTTGGATTCATGCTCCTGAATTGACGCTGTGCCCTCTGTTATACACCATAAGGACGCGTGCTGCAGAACTAAAGAGTTTTAGTCATCACAGCACGCACATACACAGCCGGCAGCAAACTTACTGAAGCTAAATGCTTAACATTACTCAAAGGGAAAGAACTTCTCAATGAAGTGAGACATTAACTGATACATTAATTTTCTCAGTATTGGCAGCTTCCCAAAAGTCACAATCACTTGTTTAGTGTTTGAGATGAGAGATTTTTCCTCTTATGTAAGTGGCATTCATGCACAAGTCATGTTTTACTGCCCATGAGTTTAATGGTGTTTGCCTTAGGGCTGAAATGAAAAGAACTTTGTTTAATTTGTGACGCGAGAGGTGACATTAAGGCGCTGACAATATTCTCTATTAAACAAGTGTGTCCGTGGGAACTTTGTTTCAAAAGCAGACAGCGAGCGTGGCCCAGGGAAAAAACAAGTGGGCAGACCACAGTCCGTTTCAGTCATCCCTGTGTGTGGGATGAAAGTGTCACAGTCAGATGGAGGAGGTGTTCAGAACTGGACAATTGTATGTGTGTGGACAAAACTGCCGGAGGCTTACGTAGTGAGGTTGAAATGCTTTTATGGCAATAAATATGGCATGATAAATTAATAGATTTGCTGTCTTTATTTTAGATAGCCGTTTTGTGGGACACCAGGATGAAGAAAGAGTTTGACTTAGTGATTATAGTGGTGCTTCTGGTGAAAGTTGAAATGATTAATGGCTTGGATAAAATAAGTTTTCGGGTTTTGTTTTTTGGAATACTTACCATACTGCTGTTTCCTATTTGATTAGATATTGGATGAATAGAAGATTCAAAAGAACAGCATTTATATGAAAACTATTCAGTTTATTGTAACATTATTAATGTATTTATTGTCTTCATTTAAACGTATTCTTTCTGAATAGAAATATCAATGTCTAAAATCACTGAAACCACTTTCTTAAATTACAGCATTTATGTGTATATTTATGCCTTCGTTAATTTAATCAGTTGCTTTATTATTTTTTCAATGTTTTTTTTTTCTTTTGAGAAAAAATATTGGTCACTTTTTTCCCCCCAATATAAGTAAAATGCAGAATAGAAGAACGTTCATTGTCTGATGTTTAGACTATTGCACATTTTACATAAACTCTGCATTTGCACTGAAAGGTGAATCAACGTAAATGACATTTTCATGCAAGGAAATGCTCTAATTACGGTCTATTACTCTGATCCAGCTCCTTTGTCCAAATGTAGATCTTAACTGTCCTTAAAGGTAGGACAATGGGAGGTCTTAACTCTATTTAAAGTGAAATTGCCTTCTGCACTGCTGTGGCATGAACGGTCTATAATATATTTGGAGACAATGTGTGTAAAGAAAAGCATTAGTTTATAACCCACAGTGGCTTGACTGTTAAATGCTGAGTAATACCTGAAGTACTATAGTCTAAATGAACTATGAAAAGGTTTATTACAAGCTATTCAGTGTACAGGAGTCCTGTACTGTGTACCTGTGGGGGTATTTAAAAAACCCAGGACTGTATGACATCATCTCTGGTGCATCCTGGATGGGCTCCATGTCACAGATGGCCAAACCTTGAGAGTCAGAAATGAGCATTTGTGGTTTATGTCCATTTACCTGTTCTTCAGGCATTGCCGCGTCTCAGGATGTTGTGATTAGAGATGTAATTGTGAAGGTTTCTCCCTCCCCATCATTTGCAGTTCTGCTATCTCAAATAAATTATGAATGATGTTCTCAGATGTTGTAGATGTTTGATATATAATGGTGCGAGACAGTTTTTGTGATCTCTAATCCGTACTGTTCTCCGGTTACACCTGTTGATGTCACGTCTGGTGTGTTTGCGTGTCTAGCTGTTATTGATAGGTGTTTAATGACACCTTCTGTTCTCGAAGATGGAGCGACTCAGTCTGTATGTTTGGGTCAGTACAGTCCCAGTTGGCAGGTGATCTGTACAAAGAGTTACTGATAGACCCCTATCAGCTGCATGCCCTTGAGCGAGGATCGGGACAACTTTTCCTGACTGTGCTGATGTAATGGTCCAGTTCCTCAGAGGCATTAGAGAAACACATTCTCAGTAGAAAAAAGCACAACGTTCGATCTATCCGTGTGACAGTGATGGAGTTTGACTTTTTAAATGCCCCTTGCTAGAGAAACTGTCAGAGCACTTGTTTGAAACTGTCGACTTGCGGCTTCTTCACATTCAGAGCGAACAGGAATTGATGTGTCATGATTAACTAGTAATCTAGATTTGAAGTGAGATGCTATTTTTGTGTGCGTATGACTATGACGAGCTGACTGAAATCCCCAGCTCCAGATCTGATTGGCTGGCTTTACTTTCAGGATTAAGGACAAATAGTGTTTGCGACTCATGGGTATTTATTGAAGGAAGGACGAAGAACCACCAAAATGTCAATATTGTAAGCACTCCGTTGGCTGCAATGGCCAATTTTTGATGTCATGAGAGACAGCATTGTTTGTCAGGACAAACTTTTAAGGACTTGTTTTGTAAGATGGACACATTTGATATTTAATGTGTTTCTGCCACTAAATAGCCTGTGAAGCTAACATGACCATACACTTTAATACAACAACACATTTCTTTTTCTCAAAAATTGGTATCAGATGTTTGATAGATGTAGTTTGAGGCACCTATAGCACATTAAGTGGATATCGATGTGAAAAGCTATGTTGTTTTGTCGGTAAAATAACCATTACTCTATTTCGCATATGGTTGCACAATATTGGTACCATATTGGTAAATAGTGATTGCGTTTTAAAATGTGTTGCATACATACCAGCCGATAATGGATATTTAAATGGGTTATTCTGTGTCAAATCAACCAGATGTCCCTGGCTCAAAATTTAGATTTGGTAGATTTGTTTTATTTTTATTTTCTGTAGAAAGACAAATATGTATAGTTATGACAGCAAAAATATTAAATGTCACCGATGTAAATTTTCTGAGTAATCCACTATGTTGTAGAGGCAGGTCAAAATTACAATTTTTACCTGATATTTGGAGCCAATTTACAGGGGTGTAAAAATTACTTTGTTTTTACACAGAGATTGGTAGGTCTTTTAGTAAAATCTGTTGACTTTGGCAATATTAGTTTCATTTTATCCTAATGGTGACCATTTAAAAATGGCAAAAAGCACATCTTGTGTTGTTTTTGTGCCTCAAGTTTGCATGCCTGTATTAAATATATTTTATGATGGTTCAATCCAGAAATAAGGCGATCTTAATGCAGCTCCATGAGTAAACTGGACAGTTGTACACGTTTGCAATGTTCAAAAACCGAATGTGGGTAATTTTGCATACTGCTGATACTTAATTCTTTTAAGGAGGAATATCTGAAGAACAAATAATGTTGAAACTAGAAATGTACCCAGTGATTTTCTATCAACACAATTGCAGCATACTTCATTGCCATAAATATTATTTTTCCAAAGTTTGCATGGCTGGAACTCTAAAAGTATTCAAGAAATTTTAATATTCTTCTATATCCTTCCCGATATATGAGAGACTAAATCATATTGGGCCTTAAAATGAAGTCTTGGGGAAAAAAGAAGTTTCATAAGAACAAGAATCTAAAAGGACATTAAGATATCTTTAACACTTGTTGAATTAAAGACTTGTAAACTTGGAGAGGCGTGTTTTGTTCAGTTGTTTTGTTAGAGGGAAACCAGATACATTACTAGTTTCACTATTATTTGTTCTTCAGACATTCCTCTTTAAATGCTGAGAGGAGGAGATATATACGGAGTTATCGGATCGGCAAACCTCTACTGAAAATGTGAACAATTGACCAGTTTACTCATGGAGCATTTTAAAATAAAGATACCAAAAGAAGAGTTTGAGAACCAGAATCTAAAACGATATTAAGAAATCTGTAATACTTCTTGAGTTATAGGAATGCAATCCTGAGAATTATTATTATTATTAATTATTATTATTATTATTTTTCATAAATCTAATATTATTAGGGATGCACAATATACCATTTGGCTATTAGTCAGTATTAGATTTTTTTTAATCAGTTAATTATTTTGTTTTATGTATATTTGCTTTGTGTCCACTATTATTACCTTTTAGTTACCTTCCAGCACTCTAAGTTAAACTTAAAAGCCAATAACACTGTTAAATATAATTATTAGCAAATCTTAAAATGAATATCCATTTTTCAAAATGTACATTCTAATATTGTGATGACTAAATTCGCTGGTGTTTAAAGTGACTGACTTTAGTTTTTAGTGATTTTGAATTTAGACAAGATAGTAAAGAAATTAAATATATCAGCTATTTATGAATTATCAGCCAGATAATGAAAAGGAGACAGATATAAGTTTTGCCTAGTTAACTATGCCCTTTCTCCTTAGTCGGCACATTGAAAAGGACTTCCTCGAGTGATCTATCAGTGACTCCAGTCCTCATTCTGTGGCTATGCAGTGTGCACTGCGGCCTCTCAGATCATCAGACTTGACCATGATGGAAACTTACACCTCATTCTTTTTTTTTCTCTCTCTATTAAAGTCCACTTACATAAGTGCTCTTCAGAAAACATCTGCACTTCCATTTGTACCCGCTTACAAATACTTCTTTTACACCCCACCTCACAATACGCATGTTATTTTCTCTTTCTTTTTCTAGACTTAGAGAAAGCCTCATCAGTGCATTTTAAAAAATAGTTACGTGTCCCAAGCCAAATGGCGCTGTGACATCAAAATGCAACTCAGCCATGTTTCTTCATCTGACCTCTTAGGTGATTGATCCTCATATCTCGAAGTGTAAACTTGCAGGGGAAGGACCTTCTGTGTACATTTGCAAATCAGTCTGGCCAAAGTTCAAGCTGGGATGAAATCCCGTTATTTTTGCCCTCTAATGCTCTCTTTTTGTGTAGAACATAGAGACTAGAGAAAATTATCAACATTTTGTAATTAACTGTCACTTTTATTACATCACAAAAACTCCTGGGAAAATACAAGTATGATGAGTTTAGCTGCTTTTGTACTCAGGCCTGAAAATACTCTCTTCTTCATAAATTTGTGCAAATTAGGACTGTGTATAAAAATTTCTGGTTGATGCATAGAATCTAATGTTGTGACATAATCAATAAAATAGCTTTGTACTATTTTGTCTAAATAATTAAAATACAAAAAATCACTAAAAAACTGCAAGTACATTTAGGCATCCCAGATTAATAATGTGCATCTTGAGATTTGCTAAAGGTTACATTTTTTTCCATTATTAATGTTTT
>NW_020527859.1:0-27111 GCF_003368295.1 Carassius auratus
AAAGACGTGCATTTTTACAACACTATAGGTGTGTCCCATCAGATAATGAAAAGTTGGACACACACTTGTGATCTTCATCCTCACCTGAACACTTGGGCCAAATGCAGGAAAGATGTCATGTAAGTATAGTTAAGTGTTCAAGTGCAAATACTGCAAGTGTAGGTATTAGGACAAGGCAGTTGTCTTGGACTCTTCACTCATGAGCTGATGAGTTGAATCAGGCTTGTCTGAATAGGGAGACATCTAAAATGTGCAGTGTTGGGGGTTCTCCAGTACCAGGATTGGTAACCAATGACATAGCTGAACGCAATAAGGATTTTTCTAAATAACCACAGTACATCACAGGATAGTAAATGCAGACAATTATATAATATCATATCAGAGGCAATATGTCCTAAATGCGTAATTGCTTGGTAGTTTTGTGCAGCACTATATTTGACAGTCCACAAGATGGAGCTGGAGCAATGTTCACCTCAGCTTGAATTTGGTTTACAACTATTGTAATCTATTATAAATGTGTCTCTGGACTGCAGTAGATCAGATCTCCAGCAGCAGTGAAACATGAGTTGATAAAGATCAATCAGGATTTGTGAGAGGGTATTTGCTGCTTGCCAACATGGGGATTAATTATTTCAATCAAGTTAATGGCTGCACACCCAGTGGTTAAACATATTTACTGCTGTTGGCTGAGAACTCAACAGTACTCAGAAGCAGTTCCTGGCTCAGTATGAGAAATTTTTTTTTTTTTTTAAAGATTCGAGAAAGATAGAATGAGTGAATGATGCATTTATATAGCACTTTATTGTGTAGCTATTGTTGTACACCCAAAGTGCTTTACAATCATGTGATGGGGTCTCTCCTCAACCACCACCAGTGTGCAGCATCCACTTGGATGATGCATCGGCAGCCACTGGACAACGGCACCAGTGTGCTTACCACACATTAGCTACAGGTGTTGAGGAGAGAGAGATAGAGCCCTTCAAGTGGTTGATAGGCCATATAAGTGCCTCTGCATATCTCTGTTCAATATTAGGCCTACTTGCAAATCTAAATACAGCATGTGCATTGATTCTATGAAATATGACTGTCTGGCAAGATTGAATTTCTCTGCAGATATGGTCTATTTTTTCAAAGACAATTTTTTATATTATGCAGTGATAATGCATCACTAAAACTGTCATTTGACTATAGTACTGTCTAAATTTTTATCACTCATCAGCCCACTAATCTCAAAGGGACAGGTTATTTATTTATTCATGTATTGAAATGTTCAATACTATGCAACCTTTTAAATGGGTAAATTATGCAACCAGTATATATAAATGATGATGATGATGATGATGATAATAAAGGTTCAAGAGAGGAAATAATAACCTCTAAAACTGTAGTAAAAATTATGCCGCTTCACTGATCTAAATACAACATTGCAAAACACTTCAAAATCATTTATTAAACAAAAAAAATGGTTTGGAGCCAGATTGTTTGATTTAATGCACGGAACATCCTATGTTTTTTCATGGCCTTTGCATTGTATCATAATTTCCATTCAGCTGGAAAACAAGTTCCCTGTTTATGATATTTGCCAGCTAAAAATCTTTATTGCATATAGGCAATGTTATGGAAAAAGTTAGTGAAAAATCGTTTTATTGTTATAATGACAAAAAAAAAAAAAGTGCGCTTCCTGCGACAATTGTTATGCGTTATTTGTTGCGACCACTGCCATTCGGTCGCTGGTCGGCAGATGCCGTCATGACGCAGGACTTCCAGCGCGTTTGACGCGATGTTACGTTCCACCAATCAGCGGCAGTTTCCGAAGCCCAGGAAAGGAGCAGATGATATGGCAGCTTTGTGAGCGGCCAGGTGGAACTCGCTTTTTGTTTAATCGGGCTGACAGCGGAACATGAGTACACTTTAACCCGCACGCCGCAGCGGGGGATCCGAAGATGATATAACCTGATATTAATCTCTGCCTTCTCCGGGGCCATCGTCACGCTCCTTCTGCAGCTCTTACTGCTGTACCGGAGGAGCCCCCGAGCCTATCGCTAGGACAGTTCAGTATGTCAGTGCAGTTCCCCGATCCCGCACTGAAGGATTACTTTAGCAACCAACAAGCCGAATCAACGCAGCAACAATCAGATATCGCATCGTCTGCCTCCAAACAACCAGAGGCCGCTTCCCCGAAGCACCACGAGACCACCGTCCCCGGCAGCAGCCCCAAACAGCAGCCGTCCTCGCCATCGCCTTCGCTGAGCGACTCTCAGCACACCTCCAAAACAGAGACATGCGATTTCCTCAATGCCATATTTTTGTTCTTATTCCGCGAGCTCAGAGACACCCCAGTCCATCAAACACTGGATCACCAAAAAGATCAAGGTAGAGTTTGAGGAGCTCCTCCTGACCAAGACCGCCGGGCGTCTGCTGGAGGGGCTCAGTCTGCGGGATATCTCTCTGGGCAACTCCGTGCCCGTCTTCAAAACAGCAAGACTCATGAAGCCAGTGGCTCTCAATGAAGACAACATGCCAGAGGAGCTCAATTTCGAGGTTGACATAGAATACAATGGCGGCTTTTCATCTGGCCATTGACGTCGATTTAGTATTCGGGAAATCGGCTTATCTGTTTGTGAAGATGACCCGGGTGGCCGGCCGCCTGAAGCTGCAGTTCACCCGCATGCCTTTCACGCACTGGTCCTTCTCCTTCCTGGAGGACCCGATCATAGACTTCGAGGTGAAGTCTCAGTTTGAGGGCCGTCCTCTGCCCCAGCTCACCTCCATCATTGTCAATCAGCTCAAGAGAGTTTATCAAGAAGAAGCACACCTTACCAACTACAAAATAAGGTAATGTCTTGTGTCTTACTGCTGTCACTTGCTTACCGCTATACTTCTGTCACTTGCCATGTCAGTGTAGTTCATCTGGGGGCCCGGGTCTGGAGTGAATGTCCTCAACTTTGGCAGAACAGTCAGAGTTTAGGGGCTTGAAGATGAATTATTGCAGACAGTTGATCCCAAAATCCATTAACTTGCAGAGTTATTTTTCAGCTGTGATTTTGCACCGTATTGTTTACAGACACACACATATATATATATATATATATATATATGATGTGTGTGTCTGTGTTTATATATATATATATATATATATATATATATATATATATATATATATTACTATTTAACAAAATAATAATAGGTATTGACAAACACACACACACACACACACACAAAAGCATACACACACACACACACACACACATATATACATATATACATACATACATACATATAAATGCCAATACCTATTATTATTATTTTATTAAATAGTATATCAGACGAATTTTCAATTATTTAAAAATTAATTATTTATCCTGATATTTGACAAAATGAAACGGATCAATTATAAAAATAAATAATTAAATAATAAAAATAAATAACATTTTTTAAAAAGCAGCAGAAGTATACTACTAAATCTAATACGACAGCTACTAATTTAGTCATTTTTACAATAAAATAATTTTTGTAAACTAAAAAACTAATTATTATTGTAATACATGTAATACACATTTTTGTGTAAGTGTGTAATTAAGCAACAATGTTCTTTTTTAATGCAGAATAAAAGACGTTAATGAAAGACCTTTCATACAACACATTAAATAATTTGCTGTTGTTGATTATGTTTATTGAGAGACCTCCAGAATGGTGGCAATTAAATTTAGACCTGTTATTATGTGGAAAAGTGTAATTATCTGTAAAAGATATGTCAAGCTATTTTCTGAGCTCTGCTTTTATTGTACACAAAGAGTCTCAAAGAGGTTGTGGAACCGGTAGTGTGTGTTCATGTCTAAAAAGGGTTGTGAAAGTGAACAGGCAGAAGGACTGTGGCACTAGATTTCTGAGATTATTGGTAGAGTTGTGTGTCGAGAACCGCAAGTGTGCTTCATTTTCCCCGGGGTGAAACTGGAAATGGAGGCCGCCTTCCCTATCAATCACGATTCCCTTTACTGTGCTCATATTCCTGACCGTTAAAAGTGAAAACAACTTCACTGTTGTTACTTCCTGGTTTTAGCCGAGAGAAAAAAAATAAGGTCTATGACTAAGGCTTTCATCCAAGCTGTGGATTGATTGCTTGTAGGATTCATCCACCTACACCTCAATGCTCTCTATTACTCAGCATTGGCACACCTAAAACGGTTGGTTGCCAATAGAGACAGAACAACACGCATCATATTCTGAAAACCATGCCACCACACTTGTTTTTTTGGTGATCGACGGCTTCTAAAAACGCAGTTCTGGTGTCTTTAGCCGGAGTGGGTGTGGCCTAAATGCGCTCTCTCTATATAAGCATTAAGATATCTCAGAGTGTGTGTGCTTTGGATTTATTAGGTGTTTTATGTTTTTTAGGTTTAACATCGTAGTTTTTTGGCTCATCAGTCAAATTGCTCATCTTTCTGTTGACATACAGTGTCTGTGTACATAATGTGCAAATCACAAAGTCAAACACAGCACCGAGCACCACACTGTGATTTAATCCATTAAGTTAATTGTAGTGTCAATGGAAGGAAAAAAGAGCTGGATGAATTTAATCTGTGTCAGTTCGAATGGTGCATTTGAACTTTGACCCCACACAGCTGGGATTGTGAGTAGTGAATTAGATCACTGCACTCTTTGTTGAATGTCACAATGAACTATTGATAAGAGTGTCTCAATACAAGAGCATGATTAGTAAGGAGAGTTTAGGCTTCATCAGAAGATATCTTTTCATAACATTTCTCTCTTTCCTTTGGATTCATGCTCCTGAATTGACGCTGTGCCCTCTGTTATACACCATAAGGACGCGTGCTGCAGAACTAAAGAGTTTTAGTCATCACAGCACGCACATACACAGCCGGCAGCAAACTTACTGAAGCTAAATGCTTAACATTACTCAAAGGGAAAGAACTTCTCAATGAAGTGAGACATTAACTGATACATTAATTTTCTCAGTATTGGCAGCTTCCCAAAAGTCACAATCACTTGTTTAGTGTTTGAGATGAGAGATTTTTCCTCTTATGTAAGTGGCATTCATGCACAAGTCATGTTTTACTGCCCATGAGTTTAATGGTGTTTGCCTTAGGGCTGAAATGAAAAGAACTTTGTTTAATTTGTGACGCGAGAGGTGACATTAAGGCGCTGACAATATTCTCTATTAAACAAGTGTGTCCGTGGGAACTTTGTTTCAAAAGCAGACAGCGAGCGTGGCCCAGGGAAAAAACAAGTGGGCAGACCACAGTCCGTTTCAGTCATCCCTGTGTGTGGGATGAAAGTGTCACAGTCAGATGGAGGAGGTGTTCAGAACTGGACAATTGTATGTGTGTGGACAAAACTGCCGGAGGCTTACGTAGTGAGGTTGAAATGCTTTTATGGCAATAAATATGGCATGATAAATTAATAGATTTGCTGTCTTTATTTTAGATAGCCGTTTTGTGGGACACCAGGATGAAGAAAGAGTTTGACTTAGTGATTATAGTGGTGCTTCTGGTGAAAGTTGAAATGATTAATGGCTTGGATAAAATAAGTTTTCGGGTTTTGTTTTTTGGAATACTTACCATACTGCTGTTTCCTATTTGATTAGATATTGGATGAATAGAAGATTCAAAAGAACAGCATTTATATGAAAACTATTCAGTTTATTGTAACATTATTAATGTATTTATTGTCTTCATTTAAACGTATTCTTTCTGAATAGAAATATCAATGTCTAAAATCACTGAAACCACTTTCTTAAATTACAGCATTTATGTGTATATTTATGCCTTCGTTAATTTAATCAGTTGCTTTATTATTTTTTCAATGTTTTTTTTTTCTTTTGAGAAAAAATATTGGTCACTTTTTTCCCCCCAATATAAGTAAAATGCAGAATAGAAGAACGTTCATTGTCTGATGTTTAGACTATTGCACATTTTACATAAACTCTGCATTTGCACTGAAAGGTGAATCAACGTAAATGACATTTTCATGCAAGGAAATGCTCTAATTACGGTCTATTACTCTGATCCAGCTCCTTTGTCCAAATGTAGATCTTAACTGTCCTTAAAGGTAGGACAATGGGAGGTCTTAACTCTATTTAAAGTGAAATTGCCTTCTGCACTGCTGTGGCATGAACGGTCTATAATATATTTGGAGACAATGTGTGTAAAGAAAAGCATTAGTTTATAACCCACAGTGGCTTGACTGTTAAATGCTGAGTAATACCTGAAGTACTATAGTCTAAATGAACTATGAAAAGGTTTATTACAAGCTATTCAGTGTACAGGAGTCCTGTACTGTGTACCTGTGGGGGTATTTAAAAAACCCAGGACTGTATGACATCATCTCTGGTGCATCCTGGATGGGCTCCATGTCACAGATGGCCAAACCTTGAGAGTCAGAAATGAGCATTTGTGGTTTATGTCCATTTACCTGTTCTTCAGGCATTGCCGCGTCTCAGGATGTTGTGATTAGAGATGTAATTGTGAAGGTTTCTCCCTCCCCATCATTTGCAGTTCTGCTATCTCAAATAAATTATGAATGATGTTCTCAGATGTTGTAGATGTTTGATATATAATGGTGCGAGACAGTTTTTGTGATCTCTAATCCGTACTGTTCTCCGGTTACACCTGTTGATGTCACGTCTGGTGTGTTTGCGTGTCTAGCTGTTATTGATAGGTGTTTAATGACACCTTCTGTTCTCGAAGATGGAGCGACTCAGTCTGTATGTTTGGGTCAGTACAGTCCCAGTTGGCAGGTGATCTGTACAAAGAGTTACTGATAGACCCCTATCAGCTGCATGCCCTTGAGCGAGGATCGGGACAACTTTTCCTGACTGTGCTGATGTAATGGTCCAGTTCCTCAGAGGCATTAGAGAAACACATTCTCAGTAGAAAAAAGCACAACGTTCGATCTATCCGTGTGACAGTGATGGAGTTTGACTTTTTAAATGCCCCTTGCTAGAGAAACTGTCAGAGCACTTGTTTGAAACTGTCGACTTGCGGCTTCTTCACATTCAGAGCGAACAGGAATTGATGTGTCATGATTAACTAGTAATCTAGATTTGAAGTGAGATGCTATTTTTGTGTGCGTATGACTATGACGAGCTGACTGAAATCCCCAGCTCCAGATCTGATTGGCTGGCTTTACTTTCAGGATTAAGGACAAATAGTGTTTGCGACTCATGGGTATTTATTGAAGGAAGGACGAAGAACCACCAAAATGTCAATATTGTAAGCACTCCGTTGGCTGCAATGGCCAATTTTTGATGTCATGAGAGACAGCATTGTTTGTCAGGACAAACTTTTAAGGACTTGTTTTGTAAGATGGACACATTTGATATTTAATGTGTTTCTGCCACTAAATAGCCTGTGAAGCTAACATGACCATACACTTTAATACAACAACACATTTCTTTTTCTCAAAAATTGGTATCAGATGTTTGATAGATGTAGTTTGAGGCACCTATAGCACATTAAGTGGATATCGATGTGAAAAGCTATGTTGTTTTGTCGGTAAAATAACCATTACTCTATTTCGCATATGGTTGCACAATATTGGTACCATATTGGTAAATAGTGATTGCGTTTTAAAATGTGTTGCATACATACCAGCCGATAATGGATATTTAAATGGGTTATTCTGTGTCAAATCAACCAGATGTCCCTGGCTCAAAATTTAGATTTGGTAGATTTGTTTTATTTTTATTTTCTGTAGAAAGACAAATATGTATAGTTATGACAGCAAAAATATTAAATGTCACCGATGTAAATTTTCTGAGTAATCCACTATGTTGTAGAGGCAGGTCAAAATTACAATTTTTACCTGATATTTGGAGCCAATTTACAGGGTGTAAAATTACTTTGTTTTTACACAGAGATTGGTAGGTCTTTTAGTAAAATCTGTTGACTTTGGCAATATTAGTTTCATTTTATCCTAATGGTGACCATTTAAAAATGGCAAAAAGCACATCTTGTGTTGTTTTTGTGCCTCAAGTTTGCATGCCTGTATTAAATATATTTTATGATGGTTCAATCCCAGAAATAAGGCGATCTTAATGCAGCTCCATGAGTAAACTGGACAGTTGTACACGTTTGCAATGTTCAAAAACCGAATGTGGGTAATTTTGCATACTGCTGATACTTAATTCTTTTAAGGAGGAATATCTGAAGAACAAATAATGTTGAAACTAGAAATGTACCCAGTGATTTTCTATCAACACAATTGCAGCATACTTCATTGCCATAAATATTATTTTTCCAAAGTTTGCATGGCTGGAACTCTAAAAGTATTCAAGAAATTTTAATATTCTTCTATATCCTTCCCGATATATGAGAGACTAAATCATATTGGGCCTTAAAATGAAGTCTTGGGGAAAAAAGAAGTTTCATAAGAACAAGAATCTAAAAGGACATTAAGATATCTTTAACACTTGTTGAATTAAAGACTTGTAAACTTGGAGAGGCGTGTTTTGTTCAGTTGTTTTGTTAGAGGGAAACCAGATACATTACTAGTTTCACTATTATTTGTTCTTCAGACATTCCTCTTTAAATGCTGAGAGGAGGAGATATATACGGAGTATCGGATCGGCAAACCTCTACTGAAAATGTGAACAATTGACCAGTTTACTCATGGAGCATTTTAAAATAAAGATACCAAAAGAAGAGTTTGAGAACCAGAATCTAAAACGATATTAAGAAATCTGTAATACTTCTTGAGTTATAGGAATGCAATCCTGAGAATTATTATTATTATTAATTATTATTATTATTATTTTCATAAAATCTAATATATATTAGGGATGCACAATATACCATTTTGGCTATTAGTCAGTATTAGATTTTTTTTAATCAGTTAATTATTTTGTTTTATGTATATTTGCTTTGTGTCCACTATTATTACCTTTTAGTTACCTTCCAGCACTCTAAGTTAAACTTAAAAGCCAATAACACTGTTAAATATAATTATTAGCAAATCTTAAAATGAATATCCATTTTTCAAATGTACATTCTAATATTGTGATGACTAAATTCGCTGGTGTTTAAAGTGACTGACTTTAGTTTTTAGTGATTTTGAATTTAGACAAGATAGTAAAGAAATTAAATATATCAGCTATTTATGAATTATCAGCCAGATAATGAAAAGGAGACAGATATAAGTTTTGCCTAGTTAACTATGCCCTTTCTCCTTAGTCGGCACATTGAAAAGGACTTCCTCGAGTGATCTATCAGTGACTCAGTTCCTCATTCTGTGGCTATGCAGTGTGCACTGCGGCCGTCTCAGATCATCAGACTTGACCATGATGGAAACTTACACCTCATTCTGTCTTTTTTTCTCTCTCTATTAAAGTCCACTTACATAAGTGCTCTTCAGAAAACATCTGCACTTCCATTTGTACCCGCTTACAAATACTTCTTTTACACCCCCACCTCACAATACGCATGTTATTTCTCTTTCTCTTTCTAGACTTAGAGAAAGCCTCATCAGTGCATTTTAAAAAATAGTTACGTGTCCCAAGCCAAATGGCGCTGTGACATCAAAATGCAACTCAGCCATGTTTCATCTGACCTCTTAGGTGATTGATCCTCATATCTCGAAGTGTAAACTTGCAGGGGAAGGACCTTCTGTGTACATTTGCAAATACAGTCTGGCCAAAGTTCAGCTGGGATGAAATCCCGTTATTTTTGCCCTCTAATGCTCTCTTTTTGTGTAGAACGATAGAGACTAGAGAAAATTATCACATTTTGTAATTACTGTCACTTTATTACATCACAAAAACTCCTGGGAAAATACAAGTATGATGAGTTTAGCTGCTTTTGTACTCAGGCCTGAAAATACTCTCTTCTTCATAAATTTGTGCAAATTAGGACTGTGTATAAAAATTCTGGTTGATGCATAGAATCTAATGTTGTGACATAATCAATAAATAGCTTGTACTATTTTGTCTAAATAATTAAAATACAAAAATCACTAAAAACTGCAAGTACATTTAGGCATCCCAGCATTATAATGTGCATCTTGAGATTTGCTAAAGGTTACATTTTTTTCCATTATTAATGTTTTTTTTTTAAGATTAAAGGAGTGTTTGAAGGTCACCCAAACATTAATTTAGCATGCAAAAAGTAATAAATTATGTAAAAAATTATTGATAAAGCCAAAGTCAGTATGGTACTCAAATTGTGCATTCCTAATGTAAATTTATATTTTTTGACAAAGTTTGTAATGGTTCTTCTTGAATGGTTTCCATTTCCTGATAACTATTTTATAGTAATTCATGGCTGTTATCAAATAAAATACTCATTCTGCAGTGCTTACACGTGCAGTGTACAGGCACATTTCGCAGAACACACACGGTAAGCTCCTAGCGCTTTCACCCGATTGGCAAAGTCATACCTGCAGCACATAAAAGCAAAGCTGATTTGGTTTATCCTCAGTGACCTGGCTGTGGTGAATATGAGATATTTAGACAGGTGCTGGTGATATGAGTGGGTTTTAATCCGGTCAGCAGCACATCTCCAGTCAAAGACACAGCAGATGTGTTTGTGTTTCTCACATCAACTTTATTGCACGCATCTCTTATTATATAACTCTTATAGACTGTTTTAACTCTACCAATGACTGTTAGACGCTGATTAAGCATGTATGAGAACTATAATGTATAAAAATATATTTGTTGCATTATGGAAATTGATTATGCATTTATCCCTTATAATTATGGATTGTTAATGATGTTAAATGACTGAAGTCAGTCATATATAAATTGAGGTATGCGTGTGAATGTTTGTGTGTGTCTGCATAAAATGCACGTGTATTTTTGTAGTTAACCAAGGAATGTCCTGTGGATTCTGAAATAATTTGCAGATATGGCAGAAATCTCAAATCTGTTATCGAATTAAATTATTGTGCCATTTGATTAATGGATTAAAATGGGAAAGGTTTTAAAACATTTATTTTTACGGCTTACACTTAACACCTCAAGAGTACAGTGTAAGATAGATGGGGATCAGAATAAGGCCTTCAGTCGATAGTCATCTGTTGGCCTTTTTCCCTGAGAGCTGCTTACCACAAGTATTCTCACACTTCTGCTGGAAACCCTTGAAAGCACTTTAAACAGCGAAGCATTCTGCCACACAGGTTAAGTGTTCTTCAATTCAGTTCAGTAAAGTTCATCCCCTTGAAGAATATCTTCTGTATGCTATAGTGAAAGGTACACAGGATGCTATTGTAAAGATAAGACCATGAAACAGTCTTCCCACTAATTTTCTCATACTAAGAGAGCCATAAAGTTAGTGTTTTAAAGGGAATAGTTTACCAAAATAATTTGTCATGTCATCATTCTCTCATCATTCACTCACTGTCAGTTCATTCCAGGCTGGTATGATTTTTTTAATTTTATTAAGAAGATATATATATATAAAAAGTTCAAGCTGTTCTCTTCGATACAATAAAATTATATAGTGACCAGAATAGTGATATTGATACAAGAAAAGTATCATAAATGTGCTCCATACAACTATGTTCAACTATGTTTAAGGTGTTATTCACTGAAGATCTCTTACGATTAACTAAAACTGTTAAAAATGTTTAATGTTTGTAAGCTGAAATAATTATTTTATTGGATGAATAATGTGTGAAAAAACATTTGCCTTGGCAACCCACTAAAATTGAAATGTTTGAGCTGAAGTAATAAAACTACTTAATAAAAACTGAAATAAACTTAAATGAAAAATATTAAAACATAAAAATAAATGTTAATTCATAATAGCAATAAATGTTATATAAGTTGATAAATAATACTACAATAACATGGGTATATCCTGTGTCAAGACATGCCACCCCAAGTTTGACATCAGTTGTGCCAGAACATCATTAGTTGTTAAATATCTAGTAATTACAGAAGTGTTGATGAGATTTGAGAATATATATTGACAGAATTTTGTCATTATCATGCTAAAGAGTTGTTGGTTTATGGAGTAATTTCCCCATGATGAATTTCCTTCAGCTACCGACACTAAGAGCCACACAGAGACTGCTTTGTTCATTGACTAGAATAGTTGATTGGTATAATGGATAATTGCTGTTGTACTATAGGCTGGTGTATGTATGTGCATGTAGCTGCTTACAGTTGGTGTAGACTGCAGGGTCCAGACTTGAGGCATTACATTTTTGTGTGAGGTGAGTGAGTGTTGTATTTTTAATGCTGCACACTGGCTATGTTCCTGTAACTGTGTTGATGGTAAGTGATAGGGCTGCGCTCCATGCCCTGTGTTTGCTCTGGAACAAACTGAAGTCATGTCCTGCAATTAAGCAGCGGGGAAATGGAGAGGGAGGAAGGGGCACAATCAGAGTGTTACTAGATCAGGATCTTGTTCCTAGAGCTTTGCATCATGAGGTGTCTGAACAGGAAGGCAGCATTTCTCATTTTCATACTTTTTTTAATTTCATATTTTTATTTTACATTAACTTCAGTTAAAAAAAAAACACATTTTAATAGTTTGTTTTAATGACCAAAACCAGCATTTGTAGAAGGATCATCAAAGATGGTTGTAAACCGGGTCTTCAGGTAAACAGAGTTGGGGTGAAAGATCAAGGTTGTCACAGAATTGCACTTTAGGTAGTTTTATTAAGGTAGTTCATAAGGGTGGTCACTAATACATTTCAGGCATCTTTGATTTAAAGCATTTTTTGTGTGTGTGTGACTTTTTTTTTGGTCCGCAAAGCATTATGTCCATGTGACTGCACTAAATCATGCCTTAATCTCAGGATTTTGCTTCTGAAAGCCCCATTAGTGTTTACACAGAAGTTAATAAAATTGTCTGTTTGTGTTGTCTGGAGGAGCGTTTCATTTCACTTCGACCTCCTTTGTGAAAGCATGTGATTTCTTTTCCTTTTCTTTTTTTTTCAGGGACATTTCAGCAACTTCCCCAGCAAGGTTTTCACGGATCTGAAATGTTTAGGTATCGGTACAGTTTGTGTATTTAAATGTAAACATTCATAAAGTCCTTATGTCCCCTCTGTGGTCTATCAATGATAGTGTGAAGATTTTGTGGTCCGTGCATAAACCTAATGATTGCTTTTGAAAATGGTCCCTTCCTAAGCCTGTTTCCATGGCAATTTGTATGACGATAAGGCCGAAAAATCGATCTGTCTGGAGTTTTCAGAAAAAGGTTGATGAAGCAATATCTGAGACCGACAGGTTTTATAATATTTTGTACCTCACAAGGGCAAATCAGAGGGCTTTGTGTATAGAAGGCTCCTGTTTTAGGAACACTAATCTCTCAGGTTATTAATAGCATTAAAGAGTCTTGAAATAGCACCAGGCCGCTCTCCTCAGAGTCAGAGCAATGCTGCTAAACTCTATCAGTGCTGCTGCATTCTGCATAATTAAATAGTGTTTTTAAAGTTCCTTAATTTCAGTCCGGTTTGACTGCCTTGAATGATTGAACACATGACATACACATTCTTTCTCGTAGACAAGTTGAAAGTTCATACTTGCAACACAGGCACGAATATGGGATGATCTGTCACACTACAGAACCCCGAAATTCGAATCTCCCTTTACTAAAAGATTTAGTTCAATACTCGGTGGAAATAAATATGTGGGGAAACTCTTTAAAAGCATCTTAAAGGAGCAGGTAAATTAAGAGGAGGAAGCTCTAGATGAGTTTTTTCCTTGTTGACTTTCGGATCCTTTTCTCTTCATTTCATGAGTTTTTTTTGTAGTGGGAAAAAAGTGACTTCACATGATGAGTCGGGGCGTTTCACAGCCGAATTACGCGAAGTCACTCATTATATTTTGACACTGATGATGTAAGGGTTTCCATGAATAGGGCACAAAATACTAGGACCTAAAGATTTTTATCTGACGTGGTTAAACTTAAAAAAAAAAAAAATTATATGAACTGTTATACATTTTTGATTGTTTTATTTAATTTATAATACTCAGATTATCATGCTGAGTTAATATTGCGTTGGATGTTACTAGGAAAACTACATTGAAAATCAGATATTGAGCAAAGGCATAAGATTTTTGACATTTTACATTGTAGTTTTCACTTTTGTTTTGCTTGAAACCTACCTGTCTTGATGATTTACATGATCTGAAAGAGCCTAAAGTCCGAATCTGCTCTTCTGTCCATCAAGTCTTTGTGTGGAAGGACCAAACACACACTCTTTTTCCAGTAAGGGTAGAGTGAATGGGTTACACAAACCCAAAATGACCACTGACTTTGCAAACATTTCCTATTTACCTTATGATTCAAATCATGACTTACTGTTTTGCAATAATGAACTTGGAGCCAGAACTACTAACAGCTTGTGCCAACGCAACCCCTCTTTTGGGCTTCAACTTCTGTCAAGATTTGCTACAGACACGCAGTGAAAAGGGCATGTTTCTGCATGTGACCTTCTTGCATATGCCTTTGTAGGACTTTCCCTTTCAGACATTTAAGGGAGCAGGGTATATAAAGCATGCAATTTGATTTTCTAAGGTTTGCGACTGTCAATTAAAATGTGCCATTATTTATTGCCCAAAAAAGCTGTTAGCCATTTGACATGACTGTGATAGCTGGTGATTTGCAGTGCACTACTTTGCAGATTGGTCATTATGGAAATGAACTGGATGTGATCTCATGCAAAATTGGCCTGTTTAGTAAATCTTGCCCTCAATGTGTGTAAAGATAGCATTATTGTTGGTTGTCTGATGAATTTATCTGTTTTTGATTGACAGGTACAAGCCCTTTTTTCCTTTCCAAGTGCAGCCACCGCTGGCGTCATCATGTGACCTGGACATCTCCATCCGAGAGACACTATTGGTGGAGGGGCGTCTGCGTGTCACACTTGTTGAATGTAGCAGGTAGGGCAGACTTTCAATCAACATTTACTTAACCTTTCATTTTTTGGAAGGTTAGTAAGCAACAATAGGGCATAATAATATTAATAATGCACTGTCATTAAAATGCTGGCCACTGTAAGCAGATGGTCATTTATATTATGGGATAAAAAATAAAAACGTTATTTTAATGCTGTATTTTAAGTGAATTTAGGCATCATAACATTGTAATGTACGGTATGGGAAATTCATATTAATTTTGAGATTTGGGAAACATTAATTGTTAATCTGTTTAAGAATTGGAGTGCTCACTTTAAGTGAGCATTAAATTAAGGAAATAGTAATCTAAAATTAAAAATATGGGAAACTGTCATGCACAGTTGAATAAGCACAGCTTGTCATGTGTCTCTTGTGCAATATTCAGTGTTATTTCCGATCAGGGATATTAAATTAATTTTGTACCGCTAGCCTCTATTCAATAAGTGCTTTTACACCTGCCTTTTGTTTTCTTTAATTCTCTTTCCTCATATATGTTGTTCTTCAAAGTAGTAGCACATATAAAACTTACAAAAACATTCATATAAAGAGTCTGGAATTATATGTGTGTATTCAGGTTTGTACACTGCTGTTTCTTTTTTTATTCTTTTGGGACACAAAACTCAAAGACAGCCATAACATTCTAAGCCAGTAACATTTGAAATGGCCTGGTTGCAAGCTGTTGTGTTTGAGAACACACACACACACAATGCAACAAAAGCTGTATTCTTCTTTCTATTGTGTCTTTGTCAGATTAGTAACTGACTTCAATTGTGTTTGTAATGGGCTTTCTATTAATAATGCAGAGCCTTTGACAATTACAAACCCAGCTCAGCTCTGATGTGTACACTCTCACACACACTCTCACACACACTCTCACACACACACTCTCACACACACTCTCACACACACACTCTCACACACACTATTTGTAGGCTGTACACTAGGTCCTTCCATGTAGCAGTAAGTTTAGAGCTTGGGAAAGTTTGTCTCAACTGTGCTGTGGCTTTTTCACCACCAGAGGGCAACAGTGGACCAGTCATGCTTCTGGAGGGCCTTTTCGGTTTTGGTTGCTTAGGATTTAGAAGGAGCTTTTAGTTTACAGGAAGGAGGCCCTCCAGGAGCAGGATTGGCATCACTGCTTTAATTACAAATCTGATGAAAAAAAAATTAATATATATTTATTTGTTTTAATGGAGAAAGTGTCACGTTTTTAAGCAAAACACAGAAAGCAAATACAATTTGGTACTAAAAACTCACTAATAATCTATACATCTGTTCTTGCATATTATATTTTTATATTTTGTAATTCATTTATACTACCATTCAAAAGGATTTTGTTGTTGACTCTTATGCTCACCAAGGTTGCATTTATTTTAGCAACAATACAAGAGAACAGTAATATTGTGAAATTTTATTGCAATTTAAAATAAATGCATAGATTATTAATTTAATATGATATTATTATTATACATTTATTTTAAGTTTTGAAGAATAAACGCAACAGCATTTATTTGAAATAGAAATCTTTGTAACGAATGTATTTGCGATCACTTTTAAAAGTATAAAAAAATGAATTTATTTATAAAAAAAAAATCGAACTAATCTCAAACTTTTGAATGGTAGTGTGAATGTATTTTTTTATAGCCATAATGGTTCTTTTCTTTTAAGTGCTTGTAATGATAATGTTTAGCCAGCAGATGGCAGTAGTAGCTTATAAACGCTCATTTGAACTGACTGTCTGTTGATCAGGTTTCAAAGCTATTCATTTCTTTTGATCACAGTATTAAAACACTATTTCCTTTTTTGTTTGTCCAATTCAGCTATTGTGTATATAAAGTAATATTGTATATAATTTAGTTATTGTTTATAATGTACTGAAATATACCAGTACATTTAAAATAATGAAAATGTTTTTTTTTTTTTCCTGTGTTCTCTCTACAGGTTGTTTATCCTTGGCTCATATGAAAGGGAGACATATGTTCACTGCACCCTAGAGCTCAGCTCTGACGAATGGCGGGAAAAAACTCGCAGCTCCATCAAAGAGGTACACATTACATGTCCTGCTGCATGTGTTTCTCTCTGCCTGGTTTACTGCGCTGCGCACATGCACAAACACGCATGTTTGATATGCATTAATAAATACACATGCACAAGCAGACATGCATGCACACTGTTGTTTATAGGACAGGTCAAAAGTCATGGATGGGTAGATGAACCTGTAAATATCCAGCTATATTTAAACTGTACTTCTTTGCTATGATTTTAGTGTTGCAAATGTAAAAAACGGGAGATAATGATATGCAGCACAGCTGTACAGGTTTAAAGGACTTTGGTTTGTAGATGTTGTTTGGGGATGCTACGTGGCGTTCTATGGCATTCTGTGAACATTAGAAATGGCACAGTAATATGTGAGTAATATTGTTATTAATTTTGGAGGGAGTTGATGTTGCTCATTTGTTCTTCTCTATGAGGAGTTATTTAGACTCAGAACATAAATATAATATTGGTTGTGCTTTAGTTTGTAGTTTGGGCGAAGCACATTTCAGTTTATTCCTTTATTGCTTATCCATCAAAATGTGCAGCTTTATGAAGTGGCTTGTGTCTATAATAAATTTGTAGTCTCTTTCCCTCTATTATAAATGTCTGTTTGTCTTCCTTTTTGAAGGAAGGACAAACACAATCTAATTACTATTGATTTAAACAAATTCATATTTGGCAAAAACCTTTTCCTTTTCTATCTGCGACTTCACCACGCAGTAGATGACCGCAGTCAGTAAATATCAACTTAAATTGCTTTAATTGTTTTATTTAGTCTCTCATCTCGTTAAATCCAGCACCCAGCTCACATCCGGTGTAGAAAGAGTAGGTTGTGTTTACATTTCCAAGCGAGGTCACAACTACCTATTTTATAAAGGTCCATCCAATGTGATTTGTAATCTGTTACCTATTAATCTATGAGTCTTTTGTTTTTAATGCATATGTTGCATAACATAGATCTGTTTGTGCACTAGTGCCAGACTCATCATTCCTTTATGAATCATTTCCCCTTTTTGTTTGTGTCTGAACAAGCTGCTAATGAAGAAGAAAATAATCAAAAGAGATGAAGCACTGTTCATTTGTAAAGTATTTAATTCACTGGAAATGAATATCCAAAAAGCCAGTAACGCATTGTTATATGGAGTATACTAACTAATTATTTTGACATAACAAATTACTCAAACCATGATATCAGATTTTGGTTAAACCGACTAACTCTGTTAAGAAACATTTATTTACAATGATGAAATTAGTTGTGTTGATGCTTTAATATAAATGTGAAATATTGATACCCTTTTCAGGATTATTTGATGAATAGAAAGAACAGCAATTGAAAATAGAAGTCTTTTGTAATATAAATGCCTTTGCTGTGCAAGGGTAGTATATAGTATGTATAGTAACATAGAAGTTATTGTATGTATTTACTGTTTATTTATTCACTAATTTGACTTCATCTGATTTTTAGAAGTAAAAAAATACATCTGAAATGAACAGCTGCACTGAAACTGGAATATATTTCTTTGTGTGCGGCTGACTGTAGACTCTACTTTATTAAGAAACACAATGAACCAGCCTGCGTGTGTTCGTGAGAGATCGGATCACTGTAACAGGCATGCACCAGCACTGACACAGCATGTTCATATGCTTGATGACTCTACATATATTACATTAACCAATCCCATCAGCAAGGACAAGCGGTGTTTGAGCAACTGCATGCATGTGTAAGTGTGCCTTTGCGTAGACACTCGTATGAATGTGCAGATATTTGAAACACAGAATTGTGCACGGAGATGCAGATGCACACTGGCCGCTGTGTGTTTCACCCTGTGTTTATCAGCTCCCCCCAGACCCCCAGATTCAGAGACCTCAGCAGGGACTCAAACACAGGATTAGTACAAATATCATCTGGAAAAGGTCATTGTTTTTCTTTCCTTTTCTCTCCCATGAACATCCCATCCTTCTCTTTTTCATTCACTCCATTGGATCTCTCTTTCCTCTCTATATTACGTTCCCCATATCCTTAAACTAATTTTACATGTAACACACTCTGCTTATAAGTACAATGGTCCATATACATGGTATTTTCATGGTACTCCAGAGTGTAACCATGGTATGTGCACAAAAGAATATGTGCATGGTAGCACTCTTTGTGTGCATGCTGGGGGATTGTTTTTTAACACCATCTAAACGCTGTAAAGTGTTAAAGCATGTTTTCTTAGCTTCCGCCTCTGGTGCAGAGAGGCTAACACCGCTATCAGTAATACGTAAGTGATACTGAGCCTCTGGGGTCTTTTCATTTATTCTTATCTCCTGCCCGTTCCAGCCGCTCTCACCATCGACCTGCACCGCCCTGCAGTCGCTCACCCGCCGATGCCCATTTCCAGCAAACCTCAGTGTACGTGGTCATCTAGATAAGTTAGAGACCGTAAGACTTTTTCATGCAAAGAAACCCTTTTTTAACATTTGCTATTCTAAGGTTTCTGTGGTATTAGAATGCCTTGAAATATAAGGGAGTTGATATAATTGACATCATTTCAAATATAATAAAAAATTATTGTAATACTTTTATAATATTTTAAAGGATTTTTAACATTTATATATTTTGCCTGTTTACTGAGATTTTAATAATGTTAAAACATATATATATATATATATATATATATATATATATATATATATATATATATATATATATATATATATATATATATATATATATATATATATATATGAAAAGTAATAATTTTATAATTTGCACTCACAACGGGCAAAAATAAATATAATTAAAAAAAAAGCATTTTTAAAATAAAATCAACAGTAAAATATTTTCTAAAAATTGAGTGCAAAATGATTCTTAATAAATTCATAAATGATTAGTAAGGAATTTTAATCCAGTATTTGCAAATGGCTGGAAAGGTCACAGAAGTTCACAGGCCAACCGGCGAGTGAGTGTTTCAGTATTTGAACTGATGTAAGTTTGCACACCTGCTCTGATCATTTCTCTTAACAACCTGACATCAAAACTCTGTGTGGACGATTCTGTGTGGTCCTCAGGCTTTTGCTCCAGCAAAATATTCTCTGATGTTGTTATTCCAGATGCAAGATGCATCAGAAACGTGTTCGACATTTCTCTGAGAATATCACAGAATGTCCTCGTTTTTCAAAATATGGGCTGTGTGAGTTCCTTACAATCTAAATAACACCATCGAGCGCTGCAGGGGGTGTGTGTGCTGTGTTTATTTGTGTGTGTGTGCATGTATAAGTCAGTGTGTGTTATGGGAATCTAGCTCTGTCACTGGTATTTTTCCGTCATCGTTGTTTAGATAGACGTGATGTTGTTTAAAACAGATCAGTGGCTTTCATTGCCTTTCCTTCAATTATTATTATTATTTTTTTTTTAGATGATTTGCATGCCTTTTGCTCATTTGAGTTTGTGTCTTTTATATTTGAAGTCCTGTTATGTCTATATAGCTTTTATAACATGTTTGTGATGTTTGCTGTTGAATTTCCTCTAGACAAACACTTGGACTCAATTTTGCCTTTAATTTGTGGTGTGTGTGTGTTATCCAGCTGTCATGTTTGTGTGTTTCCATTTGCCCACCTAGATTTAAATCTTATTTAAACCAAAGACAAATAACCCTCTGTGTACCTGCTTTGTCAGGATATCAGTTCGGATCTATTCATCTTAGCTTATTCAGATACAAACATCTCTCATAATGGCTCTAAGATGACTGTTTCATCCGCAGAACCCCCCACCACCCGAGGACTGGCTTTCAGGCCACTCTGATGCAGTGTTAGTATAAAAAAAAAAAAAAAAAAAACAATAAAATTCAAGGTACATTTTAGAATTTAATGTGTAACTATAAATATTTTTGCTTTATAAATATTTATATATTATATATTTTTTTATAAATTATAGAATTATATAATTTAAATTATATGGTTAATTTATAATAAAAGCATTCTCTTTTCTTCAGTGCCTAAGGAATTCTTACATATAATTCAGGGTCTGTCATTAAAACAGTTTTCCAGGCTTTTTTAAAATTGATTTTGCTCTGTGTGCCAATGATGATGATCAAACTAATTTGACAGCCGTCCCTGTGCATGACGGAGTGTGTGATGGGTGTATTACCAACGCCACAGACGCGAACACTCATTTCTGGATGTTCCAGCCCCATCACTAAATGAACCTCAGCTCCACCCTCCACAACAGAAAACGCAGCATGTGAACACGCAAATAGTGTCGTTTTTATATGTTTATAAGATGACGCAAGTTGCAACAGATAACAGAAATGTTGTAACAGTCTGGATCATTTCCAATAAATCAATATTTTGCAGATGAATTTAATGGATTTCTGTCTTGAGACAAAGACAGATGCACTTTCCACAGCCGCAAAGATTTGAATCTAAAGGACCGCATTATTTTGCAAAGTGGTAAAAAATGTTCTGATCCATTAGAGCAGCATTTTGCAAGGTGATGTATGGAGAAACCTCCTTGGCTTTATTCAGCGCAGCATGACTCTTAACCTCTCTCAGTCAGTTCTTCTTCTTCTCCCAGCCGAGTGTTCAGAGTCATGGCCAGGTGTCTTTAACTTTGTTCTGAAGTATGTATTGCCTGCAGTCAGCTGCTGCTGTATTTTGAGCTAATTATTGTCTGTAGTGTGGTGTCTGACAGGCCAGCTGCTCTTTGTCTGTGCCGTTACGATTTGATGCAGTCTGAAGTATATTGCCACTAAATCTCATTTTAATGCAGTTTATTGCTGCTCTCTGCTTGGCTGGGCACCTCTTCTGGAAATAAAAAGATTGAAGAGAGAAAGAGAGAGCTGCAGAGATGAACATGAGTCTCTTTACATTTTAAAGCTTTATTTACATTATAGCTTTTCTTCTTTGCTTTGATTAGCTTTTTCTACAATTCCTTCCTTGGTTTTCCATTTCCTTTATTATTTTCTTCTTTTCTTTTCCTTATTTTCATCTTTTATGTCCTTTCCTCTCCCCTCGTATACTTTCCTATTTTCCCCTTTGTTTTTCCTTTCTTTCCTTGTTCCTTCATTTCCTTTTCTTTGCTACTACACTTCTTTTTACTTTACTTATTTCCTTTTTTTCATCATTTTCTTACTCCTTTGAATTGATTTTCTTCGTTTCCTTTCCTAAACTTTCCTAAATGTTCATAAACATTCGTATTCTCCATTTGTGAACTTCCTTTATTTCTTAAGTCTTTTTCCTTTCTTTTAATTTCCTTTCCTGTGTCCCCCTTCATTTTTAGTCCTTTAGTTATTTACTGTATTTCCTTAATCTTTTTCTTCCTTCATTTCCTTTTTCCTCCTTCATTCCTTGCTTTTTTAAAGTATTTACTGTCCCTTTTTTCCTCCCTTTTTCATTCTTCTACTGTTTCTGTTACTGGAGCAGTTATTGTCTAGTGATGGCTGGGTGGGTAAACAGTAGTTTTATTTCATGGTAATCTAAAGGTGATGTCTTCCTGCTCACGGCTGACAGCTGAAACTGATATTAACGGACGGACAGAGTTAACACGTGTATTTGGAGGAGCATTCATTGCTTGCAGTCAGATTAGAGCCAGGTGCTATAGTTTCGATCAGTCCATCACTCTTTGAAGCAAAATGTCACCTGTTGAATATAGAGCTGCTGTTGAACGTGTTATAAAGCCATGAATCTTTTGCCCGTATCAGACAGCTGTCAATTGCACGGGAAAGGGACGTTTGAAACTGCACTTTTAAGTAACTGACTCAGTTTAAGCTGAGAGAATGAAAATGACAAATAAAATGCCAGAGTGATAAGGACACACTCTTGCCCCCCCCCCATCCCCTCCACATGGCTTTTGAGCGTCGATATGAGAGACTCCTTCATCTTCCCTTCCATCTTTCATTGGGCCATCCTCGTTCTACCTTTCACACGTGGGGGTTAAACTGGGGGTGCGTCCATGTAGATGAGGGGACAGTTCCTGAGCATCTGGATAACAATGAAGGTGCTAAAAACGGAACCAACTTGGACCGGCGTTAAAGAACGCTCTGGTCTCTGTGAACAATTGCAAATGAGGGGATGAGAAGGGTCTTGTTTTTGAATGTCCCCCGTCTCCATAACAACGCTCCCTTTTGTGTGGCACTCTCTGAAAAGCCTCCTCCTATCACAAAAACGTCGCGGCAGCATGAAAATTCAGCCCGTCCGTGATGAGACGCAACTGCATTCATCCCAGCTTTGAACAAATGTGTGCAAATCAGAGTGATTCCTGGAATAGGTTCGTCAGGGAAAAAAATGAGAAGCAATTCGTGCAACTTGCTGAACCCATGATGGAGGGTTTCACTAAATAAAGGCTTTTTTTGTTTTTCAAAATATATGTTTAGCACTAAAATTTGATTTGGAATCCGCAGATCTGTGGTAGATTTTATATAAGATTTTTATGATATTTTATATTTAGTTGTCTCCCTCTAACTCAAAACTCGGAGTCAGAACTGGATATGGTAGATGTTGTAAATTATAGCCTCATGTCATTGTTGTGTAACTATGTGTGAAGCAGTGTTTTGTTAATTTGCATGGATTGGAGGAAAGGGCGAAATGAAGAAGAGTGATTGAATTAGCCGAGTGTTGGAAAAGGGCAGTGTTGACGATATTCCCCCCCGCCATTAGTTATTATGCCACATGTGACTCAAATCAGCCAACTTAATACAAAACACATTAATCCACAGCAACACTTCCTGCTTAATTATCCTCACTTCCTGCCTGCTTTGGCTGTCAGACATTTTCAAATTGAGTTTTCGTCAAGCTCTGAAATTTCTTGACATAACATTTCCACTGCTTAATTTTTAACCCTGTTACTCGTGAGATAATTGAGAATAAATGTTTTCACTTTATCTTAAGTTCTGAATCCTCGCAGTTTTGTTGTAGCTCTGAAGGGAAGAAAAAAACATTAAGAACCTTTACGGATGTTAAAAGTCACATCCCTTTATTCAAAAGACAAATATGTTTATTAGTTTTGTATTAATCATCGATTTCAGCTGTAAGCCAAGTCATTGAAAAAAACTATTTTTCTAATTAGTTTTAGTTTTTTTTGAAATGGGAAAAATATCTAAACATCAATTTTACAATATACAATATAAGTTTACTTCGAGTAAGAAAAAAAAAGTTATTCGATATTAATATTTCTTTTTAGATGATATGTAAGTGTTTCTGTGTGGTGTGAACATATATACTTTACAGAAAAAAATATGCATTTTTCCAAGAAAGATGTTATTTCTCGTTTAAGAATAAATAAATAAAAAATTGTGAAATTGAGAAAGTATAAGATTTGTTATTTGACTTTTGAAATCTATAGTTCACTTCTGTTTTAGTCAGTTCCTAATAAAATCCCCCATGCATCCACTTCAGCGGATCGATCTAAGCACCCTTTGTTTCGCGTCTCTGTTATTTTTTTCTATTAATCGCTAGAGCTCTCTGATGCTGTTTGTGTGTGTGTGCACATGCCTTGCGGGGACTGCTACCCTATACCCTAACACTAATCTCTCTGACATGTGCCAGATGATTCGATTACTGGCCATTGCTCTGAAGGCTCTCACTACAGCATCTGACCACTGAACTCAGCCGCTGTGTGTGAGCAAGAGTACAACTGGCCAATATACTGCAGCTAAAATATAGATCTTGATGTTTTTCAGCCTTTTCATGATATCTCTTTGTATATTTCTCTGAAATGGTTTAAAAGTACGGAGGAATCATAATTTCAACTCAACAGCTATTGTGGCTGATTCCATTCAAAATGTTTCATGTATTTATATTTTTACATACTTTTTGTCTTTCTAAATAAACCATATTACATGGAGAAAACAAAGTTAGTATTCTTATTAATTTAAAATCATCTAATTCATCTCTTAAAATGTGTATTTTAAATATTATTTTCAGAAATATTTCTTTGTTGTTGCATGACTCGCGTTTTCTCCTTTTGCCAGCTGGTGGGAGTGAGTCTGAATGTGCTTGTCGAACTTAATTTCATTAGCTCACCTCTTGTGGAGAAAGCTAACAGATTAAAAAACCCAAACCTTTAAGAGAAACCGGCTCTCAGGAGACAAAAAGCTATATGCTTCATGCATTTAAAGTTGCTGAAGGCTTGTTCACAGTGTTACGTTTTTTTTTTTTTGGCCACAAAATTGATTAAATGTAGCATTGGTGTGTATAAAAGACTTCTGAAGATCCAAAAAAAATTGTTTGTAAGCAATCAAAACTGCAAAGAAATACAATTTTCCATGTTCCAGGTTTAATTACTGTTTATTTATTTATTTATTATTCAAAGGGTAAAGCAAAGTATGTATCATTTGTGTGTTGGATGCTGGGCACCATCATTATCACCCGTGTTGCTTAAGTAAAGGATGAGAGTCTGTTGTGAATAGGGTAGATTTATATAAGCCAGTTGAAGAGAAAGGTGGGGGATGAAGGGAGTGGGAGGATGAATGAAATGGATAGCATGTAAAGAGAGAGAGAGAAATGGAGAGTGGGAGGTTTGGCTGAACACACACAGGTGTACACACAAGGCAAACTGACCGTTCTGTACAATAGCTTCAATGGGCATCTGTCAACAATCCACAGCGGTGCACGGAACACGTCTACCACCTACAAGCACGTATGCACTCGCTGACACCTGACGACAAGAAGAAAACTTTCAATTCGTTGTACAGAGTGTGTAGGGCTGTTGCTTTTTCTGAGCAGTTATTCATCTGTCTGTCTGTCTCTTTGAGTGCACTGTACGATTTTGATGTCTGTGCACATTTAGAGGCTGTATTAGTGTGGCCAAGCGTATGCTGTATGTTTTGTGTTGTGCATGTGAGCAAGAGGGAGATGTGTTCTTTTTGGAGGAATCAGAGAAAAACTAGAAAAGCTTTTCCACTGTCTGGCCAGTGCGAGCCAGGGCTTAAAATGGCCGGGGGGCTAATAGCCTCGGGCCTGTACCACGAGGCCAAAGTAGCGCTGCATTTCCACTTTCGGGCCAGAAGCTCCGCTGCGATATAGGGGTTGCGACACAATATATTGCGATACACTGTGATACTGTAAGGCAATATATTTGGATATTTCTTATTTTAGCAATAGGATATATTTTAGGAAAGCTGACATTAAGAAAACACCACCAAATGCAAACCTTAGCAAAAAATAAATAATTAAAATTGTTTAACCAGAACACAGTGGGATCTGCATTTGCAATAATCAGTCCGTCCCCAGTCCTTTTTAAGGAATAATCACACAACATTTCTTCCATGTTTTATTTTTAACAGTAAATCCCCCTTTAAAAAAACAAAAACAAGTTTGCTTCATTTTCAATAATAAAAAGATAAATTAAATAATTGTTGCCTTCATTTGATAACCAGAAAAATGTAAATACACAACAGAATTTCCAAGGGAAAAAACATTTCATAAGGCTATTTTAAGAATTGTTTTAAATGAATTAAGTTGTTTTTATGCATTTAAATGATTAGGCATGCTAAAACACAGAATTAGGTAACAATAAAACATATGGTGAAGAAAAAATCAAACATTTCATAGGCCCTAAACATGTCATTTTTGTTAAACTTTTTTAAAACTGATGTGAAAATGTATAAGTTTTATGATTTTAATTAATTAAACATTATTTTTGATCAATACATTAATTTAACCATTAAAATGAGTTAAAACAGGGAAAAAATTTGATCCAGAAAAGAAAAAATGGAACAAAAAAATAGAATTTGGGAAAAAATAAAACTGATTTCATGGGCCTTATACAACACAGACCCTGGATCAGGACGTCACTCCACACTGGATAAAAGAGCCAGAAGGAAACTGGTCAGAGAGGTGACCAAGAGGCGTACATCAATTGTGAAGTAGCTGCAGGAATTTATGACAAAGAAAGATAAACAGCTACTCCTCGAGAAAGGCCTCACTGCTGAGCTTTGCCAAACGCACCCTGAAGATCCGAGGCAGATGAGACTAAAATTAATTATTTGGCCTCAACACCGAACAATATGTCTGGCACAATCCAATCCAGCTTACCATCCAAATAACACCATCCTGGTTGATTCTCTGTTGTTGTTTGTTTTTTTGACATGTTGGTGTTAATCTTTCACTGTTATATGTTATAAGTTGCACTGAGTAAATAGAGCTGGAAAAAAAAAACAATGTGTCCATCTTCATTTCAGGCTGCAAAGGAGGTGGTGGGGGGGGCTGATTCTTTACCCATT
>NW_020527860.1:0-96452 GCF_003368295.1 Carassius auratus
TTATCCATCAAAATGTGCAGCTTTATGAAGTGGCTTGTGTCTATAATAAATTGTAGTCTCTTTCCCTCTATTATAAATGTCTGTTTGTCTTCCTTTTTGAAGGAAGGACAAACACAATCTAATTACTATTGATTTAAACAAATTCATATTTGGCAAAAACCTTTTCCTTTTCTATCTGCGACTTCACCACGCAGTAGATGACCGCAGTCAGTAAATATCAACTTAAATTGCTTTAATTGTTTTATTTAGTCTCTCATCTCGTTAAATCCAGCACCCAGCTCACATCCGGTGTAGAAAGAGTAGGTTGTGTTTACATTTCCAAGCGAGGTCACAACTACCTATTTTATAAAGGTCCATCCAATGTGATTTGTAATCTGTTACCTATTAATCTATGAGTCTTTTGTTTTTAATGCATATGTTGCATAACATAGATCTGTTTGTGCACTAGTGCCAGACTCATCATTCCTTTATGAATCATTTCCCCTTTTTGTTTGTGTCTGAACAAGCTGCTAATGAAGAAGAAAATAATCAAAAGAGATGAAGCACTGTTCATTTGTAAAGTATTTAATTCACTGGAAATGAATATCAAAAAGCCAGTAACGCATTGTTATATGGAGTATACTAACTAATTATTTTGACATAACAAATTACTCAAACCATGATATCAGATTTTGGTTAAACCGACTAACTCTGTTAAGAAACATTTATTTACAATGATGAAATTAGTTGTGTTGATGCTTTAATATAAATGTGAAATATTGATACCCTTTTCAGGATTATTTGATGAATAGAAAGAACAGCAATTGAAAATAGAAGTCTTTTGTAATATAAATGCCTTTGCTGTGCAAGGGTAGTATATAGTATGTATAGTAACATAGAAGTTATTGTATGTATTTACTGTTTATTTATTCACTAATTTGACTTCATCTGATTTTTAGAAGTAAAAAATACATCTGAAATGAACAGCTGCACTGAAACTGGAATATATTTCTTTGTGTGCGGCTGACTGTAGACTCTACTTTATTAAGAAACACAATGAACCAGCCTGCGTGTGTTCGTGAGAGATCGGATCACTGTAACAGGCATGCACCAGCACTGACACAGCATGTTCATATGCTTGATGACTCTACATATATTACATTAACCAATCCCATCAGCAAGGACAAGCGGTGTTTGAGCAACTGCATGCATGTGTAAGTGTGCCTTTGCGTAGACACTCGTATGAATGTGCAGATATTTGAAACACAGAATTGTGCACGGAGATGCAGATGCACACTGGCCGCTGTGTGTTTCACCCTGTGTTTATCAGCTCCCCCAGACCCCCAGATTCAGAGACCTCAGCAGGGACTCAAACACAGGATTAGTACAAATATCATCTGGAAAAGGTCATTGTTTTTCTTTCCTTTTCTCTCCCATGAACATCCCATCCTTCTCTTTTTCATTCACTCCATTGGATCTCTCTTTCCTCTCTATATTACGTTCCCCATATCCTTAAACTAATTTTACATGTAACACACTCTGCTTATAAGTACAATGGTCCATATACATGGTATTTTCATGGTACTCCAGAGTGTAACCATGGTATGTGCACAAAAGAATATGTGCATGGTAGCACTCTTTGTGTGCATGCTGGGGGATTGTTTTTTAACACCATCTAAACGCTGTAAAGTGTTAAAGCATGTTTTCTTAGCTTCCGCCTCTGGTGCAGAGAGGCTAACACCGCTATCAGTAATACGTAAGTGATACTGAGCCTCTGGGGTCTTTTCATTTATTCTTATCTCCTGCCCGTTCCAGCCGCTCTCACCATCGACCTGCACCGCCCTGCAGTCGCTCACCCGCCGATGCCCATTTCCAGCAAACCTCAGTGTACGTGGTCATCTAGATAAGTTAGAGACCGTAAGACTTTTTCATGCAAAGAAACCCTTTTTTAACATTTGCTATTCTAAGGTTTCTGTGGTATTAGAATGCCTTGAAATATAAGGGAGTTGATATAATTGACATCATTTCAAATATAATAAAAAATTATTGTAATACTTTTATAATATTTTAAAGGATTTTTAACATTTATATATTTTGCCTGTTTACTGAGATTTTAATAATGTTAAAACATATATATATATATATATATATATATATATATAATAATATATATATATATATAAATATATATATATATATATTATATAATATATAATATATGAAAAAGTAATAATTTTATAATTTGCACTCACAACGGGCAAAAATAAATATAATAAAAAAAAAAAGCATTTTTAAAATAAATCAACAGTAAAATATTTTCTAAAAATTGAGTGCAAAATGATTCTTAATAAATTCATAAATGATTAGTAAGGAATTTTAATCCAGTATTTGCAAATGGCTGGAAAGGTCACAGAAGTTCACAGGCCAACCGGCGAGTGAGTGTTTCAGTATTTGAACTGATGTAAGTTTGCACACCTGCTCTGATCATTTCTCTTAACAACCTGACATCAAAACTCTGTGTGGACGATTCTGTGTGGTCCTCAGGCTTTTGCTCCAGCAAAAATATTCTCTGATGTTGTTATTCCAGATGCAAGATGCATCAGAAACGTGTTCGACATTTCTCTGAGAATATCACAGAATGTCCTCGTTTTTCAAAATATGGGCTGTGTGAGTTCCTTACAATCTAAATAACACCATCGAGCGCTGCAGGGGGTGTGTGTGCTGTGTTTATTTGTGTGTGTGTGCATGTATAAGTCAGTGTGTGTTATGGGAATCTAGCTCTGTCACTGGTATTTTTCCGTCATCGTTGTTTAGATAGACGTGATGTTGTTTAAAACAGATCAGTGGCTTTCATTGCCTTTCCTTCAATTATTATTATATTTTTTTTTTTAGATGATTTGCATGCCTTTTGCTCATTTGAGTTTGTGTCTTTTATATTTGAAGTCCTGTTATGTCTATATAGCTTTTATAACATGTTTGTGATGTTTGCTGTTGAATTTCCTCTAGACAAACACTTGGACTCAATTTTGCCTTTAATTTGTGTGTGTGTGTGTTATCCAGCTGTCATGTTTGTGTGTTTCCATTTGCCCACCTAGATTTAAATCTTATTTAAACCAAAGACAAATAACCCTCTGTGTACCTGCTTTGTCAGGATATCAGTTCGGATCTATTCATCTTAGCTTATTCAGATACAAACATCTCTCATAATGGCTCTAAGATGACTGTTTCATCCGCAGAACCCCCACCACCCGAGGACTGGCTTTCAGGCCACTCTGATGCAGTGTTAGTATAAAAAAAAAAAAAAAAAAAAAACAAAATTCAAGGTACATTTTAGAATTTAATGTGTAACTATAAATATTTTTGCTTTATAAATATTTATATATTATATATTTTTTTTATAAATTATAGAATTATATAATTTAAATTATATGGTTAATTTATAATAAAAGCATTCTCTTTTCTTCAGTGCCTAAGGAATTCTTACATATAATTCAGGGTCTGTCATTAAAACAGTTTTCCAGGCTTTTTTAAAATTGATTTTGCTCTGTGTGCCAATGATGATGATCAAACTAATTTGACAGCCGTCCCTGTGCATGACGGAGTGTGTGATGGGTGTATTACCAACGCCACAGACGCGAACACTCATTTCTGGATGTTCCAGCCCCATCACTAAATGAACCTCAGCTCCACCCTCCACAACAGAAAACGCAGCATGTGAACACGCAAATAGTGTCGTTTTTATATGTTTATAAGATGACGCAAGTTGCAACAGATAACAGAAATGTTGTAACAGTCTGGATCATTTCCAATAAATCAATATTTTGCAGATGAATTTAATGGATTTCTGTCTTGAGACAAAGACAGATGCACTTTCACAGCCGCAAAGATTTGAATCTAAAGGACCGCATTATTTTGCAAAGTGGTAAAAAATGTTCTGATCCATTAGAGCAGCATTTTGCAAGGTGATGTATGGAGAAACCTCCTTGCTTTATTCAGCGCAGCATGACTCTTAACCTCTCTCAGTCAGTTCTTCTTCTTCTCCCAGCCGAGTGTTCAGAGTCATGGCCAGGTGTCTTTAACTTTGTTCTGAAGTATGTATTGCCTGCAGTCAGCTGCTGCTGTATTTTGAGCTAATTATTGTCTGTAGTGTGGTGTCTGACAGGCCAGCTGCTCTTTGTCTGTGCCGTTACGATTTGATGCAGTCTGAAGTATATTGCCACTAAATCTCATTTTAATGCAGTTTATTGCTGCTCTCTGCTTGGCTGGGCACCTCTTCTGGAAATAAAAAGATTGAAGAGAGAAAGAGAGAGCTGCAGAGATGAACATGAGTCTCTTTACATTTTAAAGCTTTATTTACATTATAGCTTTTCTTCTTTGCTTTGATTAGCTTTTTCTACAATTCCTTCCTTGGTTTTCCATTTCCTTTATTATTTTCTTCTTTTCTTTTCCTTATTTTCATCTTTTATGTCCTTTCCTCTCCCCTCGTATACTTTCCTATTTTCCCCTTTGTTTTTCCTTTCTTTCCTTGTTCCTTCATTTCCTTTTCTTTGCTACTACACTTCTTTTTACTTTACTTATTTCCTTTTTTCATCATTTTCTTACTCCTTTGAATTGATTTTCTTCGTTTCCTTTCCTAAACTTTCCTAAATGTTCATAAACATTCGTATTCTCCATTTGTGAACTTCCTTTATTTCTTAAGTCTTTTTCCTTTCTTTTAATTTCCTTTCCTGTGTCCCCCTTCATTTTTAGTCCTTTAGTTATTTACTGTATTTCCTTAATCTTTTTCTTCCTTCATTTCCTTTTTCCTCCTTCATTCCTTGCTTTTTTAAAGTATTTACTGTCCCTTTTTTCCTCCCTTTTTCATTCTTCTACTGTTTCTGTTACTGGAGCAGTTATGTCTAGTGATGGCTGGGTGGTAACAGTAGTTTTATTTCATGGTAATCTAAAGGTGATGTCTCCTGCTCACGGCTGACAGCTGAAACTGATATTAACGGACGGGACAGAGTTAACACGTGTATTTGGAGGAGCATTCATTGCTTGCAGTCAGATTAGAGCCAGGTGCTATAGTTTCGATCAGTCCATCACTCTTTGAAGCAAAATGTCACCTGTGAATATAGAGCTGCTGTTGAACGTTTATAAAGCCATGATCTTTGCCCTGTATCAGACAGCTGTCAATTGCACGGGAAAGGGACGTTTGAAACTGCACTTTTAAGTAACTGACTCAGTTTAAGCTGAAGAGAATGAAAATGGACAAATAAAATGCCAGAGTGATAAGGACACACTCTTTGCCCCCCCCCCATCCCCTCCACATGGCTTTTGAGCGTCGATATGAGAGACTCCTTCATCTTCCCTTCCATCTTTCATTGGGCCATCCTCGTTCTACCTTTCACACGTGGGGTTAAACTGGGGGTGCGTCCATGTAGATGAGGGGACAGTTCCTGAGCATCTGGATAACAATGAAGGTGCTAAAAACGGAACCCAACTTGGACCGGCGTTAAAGACGCTCTGGTCTCTGTGAACAATTGCAAATGAGGGGATGAGAAGGGTCTTGTTTTTGAATGTCCCCCGTCTCCATAACAACGCTCCCTTTTGTGTGGCACTCTCTGAAAAGCCTCCTCCTATCACAAAAACGTCGCGGCAGCATGAAAATTTCAGCCCGTCCGTGATGAGACGCAACTGCATTCATCCCAGCTTTGAACAAATGTGTGCAAATCAGAGTCGATTCCTGGAATAGGTTCGTCAGGGAAAAAAATGAGAAGCCAATTCGTGCAACTTGCTGAACCCCATGATGGAGGGGTTCACTAAATAAAGGCTTTTTTTTGTTTTTCAAAATATATGTTTTAGCACTAAAATTTGATTTGGAATCCGCAGATCTGTGGTAGATTTTATATAAGATTTTTATGAATATTTTATATTTAGTTGTCTCCCTCTAACTCAAAAACTCGGAGTCAGAACTGGATATGGTAGATGTTGTAATTATAGCCTCATGTCATTGTTGTGTAACTATGTGTGAAGCAGTGTTTTGTTAATTTGCATGGATTGGAGGAAAGGGCGAAATGAAGAGAAGTGATTGAAATTAGCCGAGTGTTGGAAAGGGGCAGTGTTGACGATATTCCCCCCCGCCATTAGTTATTATGCCACATGTGACTCAAATCAGCCAACTTAATACAAAACACATTAATCCACAGCAACACTTCCTGCTTAATTATCCTCACTTCCTGGCCTTGCCTGTTGGCTGTCAGACATTTTCAAATTGAGTTTTCGTCAAGCTCTGAAATTTCTTGACATAACATTTCCACTGCTTAATTTTTAACCCTGTTACTCGTGAGATCAATTGAGAATAAATGTTTTCACTTTATCTTAGTTCTGAATCCTCGCAGTTTTGTTGTAGCTCTGAAGGGAAGAAAAAAAACATTAAGAACCTTTACGGATGTTAAAAGTCACATCCCTTTATTCCAAAAGACAAAATTGTTTATTAGTTTTGTATTAATCATCGATTTCAGCTGTAAGCCAAGTCATTGAAAAAAACTATTTTTCTAATTAGTTTTAGTTTTTTTTGAAATGGGAAAAATATCTAAACATCAATTTTACAATATACAATATAAGTTTACTTCGAGTAAGAAAAAAAAAGTTATTCGATATTAATATTTCTTTTTAGATGATATGTAAGTGTTTCTGTGTGGTGTGAACATATATACTTTACAGAAAAAAATATGCATTTTTCAAGAAAGATGTTATTTCTCGTTTAAGAATAAATAAATAAAAAATTGTGAAATTGAGAAAGTATAAGATTTGTTATTTGACTTTTGAAATCTATAGTTCACTTCTGTTTTAGTCAGTTCCTAATAAAATCCCCCATGCATCCACTTCAGCGGATCGATCTAAGCACCCTTTGTTTCGCGTCTCTGTTATTTTTTTCTATTAATCGCTAGAGCTCTCTGATGCTGTTTGTGTGTGTGTGCACATGCCTTGCGGGGGACTGCTACCCTATACCCTAACACTAATCTCTCTGACATGTGCCAGATGATTCGATTACTGGCCATTGCTCTGAAGGCTCTCACTACAGCATCTGACCACTGAACTCAGCCGCTGTGTGTGAGCAAGAGTACAACTGGCCAATATACTGCAGCTAAAAATATAGATCTTGATGTTTTTCAGCCTTTTCATGATATCTCTTTGTATATTTTCTCTGAAATGGTTTAAAAGTACGGAGGAATCATAATTTCAACTCAACAGCTATTGTGGCTGATTCCATTTCAAAATGTTTCATGTATTTATATTTTTACATACTTTTTGTCTTTCTAAATAAACCATATTACATGGAGAAAACAAAGTTAGTATTCTTATTAATTTAAAATCATCTAATTCATCTCTTAAAATGTGTATTTTAAATATTATTTTCAGAAATATTTCTTTGTTGTTGCATGACTCGCGTTTTCTCCTTTTGCCAGCTGGTGGGAGTGAGTCTGAATGTGCTTGTCGAACTTAATTTCATTAGCTCACCTCTTGTGGAGAAAGCTAACAGATTAAAAAACCCAAACCTTTTAAGAGAAACCGGGCTCTCAGGAGACAAAAAGCTATATGCTTCATGCATTTAAAGTTGCTGAAGGCTTGTTCACAGTGTTACGTTTTTTTTTTTTTGGCCACAAAATTGATTAAATGTAGCATTGGTGTGTATAAAAGACTTCTTGAAGATCCAAAAAAAATTGTTTGTAAGCAATCAAAACTGCAAAGAAAATACAATTTTCCATGTTCCAGGTTTAATTACTGTTTATTTATTTATTTATTATTCAAAGGGTAAAGCAAAGTATGTATCATTTGTGTGTTGGATGCTGGGCACCATCATTATCACCCGTGTTGCTTAAGTAAAGGATGAGAGTCTGTTGTGAATAGGGTAGATTTATATAAGCCAGTTGAAGAGAAAGGTGGGGGATGAAGGGAGTGGGAGGATGAATGAAATGGATAGCATGTAAAGAGAGAGAGAGAAATGGAGAGTGGGAGGTTTGGCTGAACACACCACAGGTGTACACACAAGGCAACTGACCGTTCTGTACAATAGCTTCAATGGGCATCTGTCAACAATCACAGCGGTGCACGGAACACGTCTACCACCTACAAGCACGTATGCACTCGCTGACACCTGACGACAAGAAGAAAACTTTCAATTCGTTGTACAGAGTGTGTAGGGCTGTTTGCTTTTTCTGAGCAGTTATTCATCTGTCTGTCTGTCTCTTTGAGTGCACTGTACGATTTGATGTCTGTGCACATTTAGAGGCTGTATTAGTGTGGCCAAGCGTATGCTGTATGTTTTGTGTTGTGCATGTGAGCAAGAGGGAGATGTGTTCTTTTTGGAGGCAACAGAGAAAAACTAGAAAAGCTTTTCCACTGTCGGGCCAGTGCGAGCCAGGGCTTAAAATGGGCCGGGCGGGGCTAATAGCCTCGGGCCTGTACCACGAGGCCAAAGTAGCGCTGCATTTCCACTTTCGGGCCAGAAGCTCCGCTGCGATATAGGGGTTGCGACACAATATATTGCGATACACTGTGATACTGTAAGGCAATATATTTGGATATTTCTTATTTTAGCAATAGGATATATTTTTAGGAAAGCTGACATTAAGAAAACACCACCAAATGCAAACCTTAGCAAAAAATAAATAATTAAAATTGTTTAACCAGAACACAGTGGGATCTGCATTTGCAATAATCAGTCCGTCCCCAGTCCCTTTTTAAGGAATAATCACACAACATTTCTTCCATGTTTTATTTTTAACAGTAAATCCCCCTTTAAAAAAACAAAAACAAGTTTGCTTCATTTTCAATAATTAAAAGATAAATTAAATAATTGTTGCCTTCATTTGATAACCAGAAAAATGTAAATACACAACAGAATTTCCAAGGGAAAAAAACATTTCATAAGGCTATTTTAAGAATTGTTTTAAATGAATTAAGTTGTTTTTATGCATTTAAATGATTAGGCATGCTAAAACACAGAATTAGGTAACAATAAAACATATGGTGAAGAAAAAATCAAACATTTCATAGGGCCCTAAACATGTCATTTTTGTTAAACTTTTAATAAACTGATGTGAAAATGTATAAGTTTTATGATTTTAATTAATTAAACATTATTTTTGATCAATACAATTTAATTTAACCATTAAAATGGAGTTAAAACAGGGAAAAAATTAGATCCAGAAAAGAAAAAAATGGAACAAAAAAAAATAGAATTTGGGAAAAAATAAAACTGATTTCATAGGGCCTTATACAACACAGACCCTGGATCAGGACGTCACTCCACACTGGATAAAAGAGCCAGAAGGAAACTGGTCAGAGAGGTGACCAAGAGGCGTACATCAATTGTGAAGCTGCTGCAGGAATTTATGACAAAGAAGATAAAAGCTACTCCTCGAGAAAGGCCTCACTGCTGAGCTTTGCCAAAACGCACCCTGAAGATTCCGAGGCAGATGAGACTAAAATTAATTATTTGGCCTCAACACCGAACAATATGTCTGGCACCAATCCAATCCAGCTTACCATCCAAATAACACCATCCTGGTTGATTCTCCGTTGTTGTTTGTTTTTTTGACATGTTGGTGTTTATATCTTTCACTGTTATATGTTATAATTTGCACTGAGTAAATAAAGCTGGAAAAAAAAAACTGTGTCCATCTTCATTTCAGGCTGCAAAGGAGGTGGGGGGGGGGGCTGATTCTTTACCCATTGTATGTTATGACAGAACATGAATGTAAGTCTCTTATGCTCAAAAATACAGTAAGACATAAATATTGTAAAATATAAAGTAATTTCTGTATTTTACAGACAAATTCCTGTGATGGCAAAGCTGAATTTCCAGCAACCATTACTCCAGTCTTTAGTGTCACATGATCCTTCAGAAATCATTCTAATATGCTGAGTTGCTGCTCAATCAATGTTGAAAACAGTTGTGCTGTTAAATATTTTTTGTGAGAACATTAATCATTTGAATTTTTCACTTTTTCACAGTCACTTTTGATAGATTTTAATGCTGAATAAAGTGGTTAATTGTTATATATCCTATCCTACAAACATTTCAAGCTACAGTTGCTTAAAATTACAATAAATTGCAACTTTTTATTGATTGATTGTGTATATATGTGTATGATTTTATATGTTGCTAATATATTGGCAGGGCAAATACAAATCTGAATTATACGTAAGCCTTCAGAATTGTGTGCATGAGTTGTGTAGAGTACTTTTCTTTTACGATTTAATTCTTCAATACTTTTTTGTGCCCTTATTAGAGCTTGCACAGCCAATCCCACATTGTGGGAACCAGAACGTTGTTCATAATTAATATTTCACAGAAGTCGGTCATATGTGATTGGCATGGCATGTGGGTGAATAAATAATGACATTTTATTTTCTCAGCTGCAGGCCTGTTTTTCTCGTGGTTCTATTGAATGTGTACTGGTATGTGAGTATTGTGTGTTAATTCAGACATTTATGCTGTAATCAGTGGCACTGACCTGAAAATGTCTCACTGGCGCCCTGTTTGTGTTTGTTGTTGAAAAGCTGTTTTATATTTCCCTGATACTCGATGTGAGGGTGTATTTGTGAACCCTGTGGTGATGAGGTTAGACGGACAGTAAATTGACTCCTGAACAGCGTCCTCACGTACCAGTCGGAACGACAGCAGTCCGTTTACCTGCACTCAACACACGCGGACACACAGTAACGCACACAATGAGTGTGTGAGCGTTCCTCCTGCTGTGCCTTTCCATGCTTGTGTAATTACCCCTTAGCCACCGCTCAGCTACAGAAATCGTCTGTAATTGCCGCTCAATGTCGCTGTTTGGTTCCAGTGTCAGACAAATCTTTCTTTCTCTCTTTCATGTCTTCTCTCCTTCTGTCTTTAAACCTTGTCATTTTCCCATTCTAAAAGTGGGGAAACAAAGGTGCACGTTAAGAGCAGGTTTGTCTTGCAATCTAGTTGTGGACTTTATTCCGTCTGATGGTAACGCTTCTGTGGTCAGTCTTAAACTCAAGGCATCATATAATGTAGGTCTAACCAGTTCTGATGTTGAGGTACAACATGTTCCTGTACCAGAAGACATTGATCAGAATGTTTGGAAGTCATTTTTAGTGTTTGTTATGGTTAATATCAGATGAAAGCCATCTCTAGATCACAGCCCTTTGTCCACCATGCAAACAATGGTGTCTTGTCTTCTGTGTTTGTCATACTTGTTTCAGCAATTCAACTCCTTAAATCCAGAATATCACTTTTATTCTGGATTATACCAGTGATTCTTTACATACGCTTTGCTTTCATTTTCATTCTCTAATCTTGGAAAGGTTGCAATGAATTATCCCAAATATGCTGGTAAAAGACCAACAGTGTCCTCAAAAAAAAAAAAGCCTGGAGCTTTTGTTTTTCTCCCACGAACCCTCTCTGACACGTGTAAATGGTGGGATCAGGTTGTGTCCTGCGGGAGGAAATGTTCAGAATTAATCATCTCTGTGGAGAGTTTCACAGCAGCCCTTCAGTCATTAAGATTAATGTTCCTGTGTATTTATTTTGTCTGTTATAAACAAACTTATCTTCAGCACCTCAGCTAGCTGACATGTATGCAAATAGTGTTGGCACACGTGTTCTTCCCTTGTCTCATTTCTTACTCCTGAGGCTACCACAAATGCCTTCTTTCAGTAGCAAAGCAATGGATTATGTAAAAAACATGCTTAGAAATAATTTGATGAATCAGTTTTAACCATTTTTTGTGATGTTCACTTGGCCATTTTAAACAGTAAATTAAATATTCAAATAAACTATTATTTTTGTTTGATCAGTGGCACAAAGGCAATAGCACTATAAGATATCAATGTTAAATAGTTAGATGAATTAATAATATAATATTCAGACTATATAATAAATGAACATATACATAACATAGCGATAGTTTGCTAATCATACGATAATCTGTTTATAGTCACCATGGAAGTAAGATAGATAGATAGATAGATAGATTAAACTAAATATTATAGTTTTATACAGTTGAATTTGGGTGTTTTTTGTAAGTTGCCTTCTAAGAACTTTCAGAGGGTTCTTGAATGTTTCTGTAGACAGTCATTGGTCAAAACTGGGCAAGTCAGTCCTCTGCTTACCAACTTGAGTAGATTGTCTGTTTTTTTCCTCACCCGTTTAACTCAATCAGTGCCCTTCTCAAGGGTTATAACAAATGACAGCAGCAAAATTACAGTCATCCATCTCAGCAGCTTAGATCTGCATCCTGTTTTTTTGTGCCCACCCCCAGCACAGAGGACAAAGAGAGACAAAGGGGGAGACGGGACATATCATGGAAAGATCAATGAAAAACAATCACTCGTATTTGTGCTACAGTACAATTATACAGTCCAGAACATAATTCTTGTATGTTGGTGGATCTAGTGGAATTTTTCCTCACTTTGGTACACTAACTTACTCCTTATATGTACCTGTTGTTGTATTGTGTCACCCCAAGGGGCAGGTGGACCTTTAGGTGGATGTTTTTGATGTAGAATTTTGTGATGCAGCCAGCCCTGATACAGCATCTGCTACTTTGTGGCACATTTGCAGTGAAATTCGCAGTAATTGCAGACCTCCCTTCCTACGTTTTAGAGAGCATTGTTTTATCACCATGAAAACTGTTAGATGTGATGGGAAGAGAGAGATTTCTATAGAAAGTGATGGATGTCTTGTTCACATCATAATGTAGGTTGTCCGCCCTAATTATAAACTGCTATTGCTGTCAAAAGATAAGCTTTAAGAAACACTGTCTTTTGGCTTAACTGCTAGTGTTACTCTCAACTAGTAACAAAAGCTTCCCCTAACGACTTATTTCCAATCCAGTCCCACTTGGTGATCTTAAGACTTGAAGTAATGTATGCCAGAACAACACCTGCAATAAAGAAAAGATTACAATTTACAAATCTACTTGGAATCTTATTATAATTGTCAGTCTCAAGTTTCTTCAATTACACAACCCTTTCATTAAGATTATTATCAAATCTGATATTGTTTCTCTTTGTCTGTTGCAGACTGAGGTGATCAAAGGACCATCTGGGAGCGTGGGAATGACGTTCAGGCATGTCCCTGCCAGTGATGGTGACACGGTGCATGTAAGCATAGAGACTGTCACCCCAAACTCCCCAGCTGCCCTGGCGGACTTACAGAGAGGAGATCGCCTCATTGCTATTGGAGGTTAGACTTATATTTACTATTCAAGTGGAATGTTTGATAGTTGTGGATAGTTTATTTGATGGACAATTGATGTAAGTTTTTATAATAGATTTGCAAAGAATTAATCATTCTTTATGTCTATTTTCACAGGAGTCAAAGTGACGTCCTCTGTCCAAGTGCCGAAGCTGCTAAAACAAGCTGGAGAAAGAGTGATAGTTTTATATGAGAGGCCGGTCCGGCACCTGGTGCCTACTGTGGGCTTGGGGACGCTCCAAGAAACCCTAGGACCAATGGAGGAACCCAGTTATCTTCATCATCCTGGGGGCTACGAGGAGGACCCAGCCCCGATAACCACCATGGACATATCTGATCACAGAGACAATGACTCTGAGTTTGAGGAGCTAATCGTTGAGTCCAAATCAACTCCAGCTCCAGTCACTGTTGACACTAAGGAGGATTTCCTGCTCTCTGTAAACCAAAGTCCAAAAAAAACTGTGGCCAACTTGGCCAAACCCCTTGGTTCCATCTCACCAATTCTCAACCGCAGACTGAACCTTCAGTCCCCACTCAAACCCCAGCCCAAAGAATCACCAAAGGCACCAACTCTCAAGGCTGCTGAACCTTCTGAACCACCACAGAGACCAATGGTGCCCCCTCCTCCACCACCTACACGCCCTCCTGTCCCTCCCAGGCCCCATATAAAAGTCACATCTGCATCTTCAGAAACCCAGAGCTTGTTTGAAGGTAATGAACCTGTGGTGGAAAAAAGTCCAGAGAAAACACAACCCACTGCTGGCAGTGGTGACAAAACAGTAGAGAAAATCCCTGTGAAGTCACCAGAGCCAAAGCCTGTGAGTAAGCACCCAGAGCTTGCAGAGGAAATCCCAAATATTCCAGCCACAAACAAGCAAGATTCAGCCAAAGACAAGATATCCGAGAGCTCCTCCAACACTAGAGACAGTGTCGATGAGCAGGGTCTCTGGGAATCATCTGAAATCATGTACCGCAGCAGAGCTGCCCGATGGAACAAAGCCTCTGTGATCTTTGAGGTGGAAAGCCACTACAAATTCCTTAATGTAGCACTTTGGTGCAAGGACCCCTTCAAGCTTGGTAGTCTCTTGTGCTTAGGGCACGTCAGCTTGCGCTTGGAACACATAGCACTGGAATGCTTAGCTACATCATCTGCTGAATATCAGAGCACCTTTCGTCTATGTGCTCCTGAACCAAGGGCCAGCGTCAGCCGTACTGCTTTGCGCAGCTTGAGCACTCACAAAGGTTTCAATGAGAAACTCTGTTACGGAGATGTTACCCTCAACTTCACTTACCTTGCAGATGGGGAGTCAGACCTCTCCAGTGGATTGGTAGAACGTGAGTGGCATGGAAGTCTTCAGGAAGAGGACTTAAAAGACCGGGAAAAGGAACGGGAGCAGGTACTCATGGCAACCCGGGATGAACCAAGCTACAGCGGCATGCAGTTTGGAGATATGCGGCACAATTTTCAAGACACTCAGTTCCAGAATCCCACTTATTGCGATTATTGCAAGAAGAAGGTGTGGACCAAGGCTGCCTCACAGTGCATGACCTGTTCTTATGTCTGTCACAAGAAGTGTCAGGAGAAGTGTCTAACAGAGTTTCCTAAATGCGTAGCTGCCTCAGTCCGACGTGGAGCAGATCCTGAGGCCAAGTCTACCATCAATCGGGCAACTACTGGCCTTACACGTCACATTATCAATACTAGCTCTCGACTACTCAATCTGAGGCAGGTGCCCAAAGCCAGACTTGCAGAACAGGTTGCAGAAATAGGATCAGGACCGGTGGAGCCTTCTCCGAAACAGACACCTAACACATCTGACAATGAGAGCAGTGACACAGAGACCTATACTGGGGCCAGTCCTTCCAAGCAGCCACCTGGTAGTAGTGGCTCCAAACTGGTGCGGAAGGAAGGTGGGCTGGATGACAGCGTCTTCATTGCCGTCAAAGAGATTGGTCGAGATCTTTACCGTGGCCTCCCAACAGATGAGCGTTCACATAAACTGGAGTTGATGTTGGACAAGTTGCAGCAGGAGATTGACCAGGAGCTGGAGCATAACAACACTTTGAGTGTGGAAGAGCGAGAAACGATTGATTCCCGGCACAAGGCCCTCATCTCAGCAGCTCTGGCCAAGTCCGGTGAACGACTCCAAGCGTTGACTCTGCTCATGATTCACTACCGTGCTGGCATCGAAGACCTAGAGTCTGTTGATAGCACCTCACCATCTGAACAGCATGGCTTTCCAAAGACCAAAACAGAGGGTCTGGAAGAGTCGCTGATGGGCACAGAAGTGTACGACAGTGACATATGCAGTCCTGTTGGTGTTCAGATGCTGGATGAGATTACAGATGAGCAGATCTGTGTAGAGGCATTACAGTAAAATGACAGAAGGCATCAGGGGCTTGGGATTCAAGAACAAATACTTTTTCTCAAGTATGACTTGAGGTTTGCAAAAGTATTCCTAAAGATGTACTGTCAATTGAGGAATTTTGTGAGAGTGTCAGTAGTTTACCAATTTTTTTATTTTAATTTTTTTTCATAAATACCCCCCCCCCCATCTTTAGTCATTGATTACTGTTTTAGAGGACAGAACCATCAGTCTGTAGACTTTTGTTAGTATTACATCAAATACACAGAATGTGAGTTCCCATGACATGATCCATCCAAGTTTTAACTGCCTTACCTGAAAGGTGCAGTTAATTTTTTTTTTTACATAAGCTTAAGTAGGGAGAGGTGTGAGTTTGAAGCAAGATGAGCTTGAATACATATTTTTATTTTTATTTTGTTCATTGGTAGAGACTGAATTATATACATGTATGCTCTTAGTTATGCTCATGGTTGGAAATATACCTTGTCCATTGTGTTTTAAGCGTCAAGCCCCTCACTACAAAATGTTGGATTATATCCTGAATAACAGTCCATAGAACATGATGCCATTCCTAACCAACATTTTTTTCTCTGATAAGCACCTTTTGTTCCTAATTGTTTTTAATTTTAAAGCATTATTTCTTTAATGTTTATGTTTTGTTATTTTTTTAAATGTTTAATGTTGAACTGAGAGGGAATCATCATAGGACAAATAATCTTGAGGTTATTATTCTACTGGGGACCATTCTTTGTCTAATTTAAATTTGTCACAAAGCCAATGTGACTTTATTTTTGTTTAGTTTTTTTGAGGGAAGTATATTTATATTGCATATGTGTGTTTCATAATATATGTTTCCAATAATTGCCATTACATAATCTCACAATTAATTTGTTTTGAGGCTTTATGAGTTCTAATATGCTGGCGATTTTTCTCAAACCAGTTTGGATACTTTTTTATCCTCCATCAGTTGGTCCGGGTGAATGGTTATATATGTTTGAATATTTCAGTCTGTTAGTTTTTGGTTTGATTTATGTATTGGAATGTGTAATTTTGATTATCATGCAAGCAAACTTTCAGTACGTCTAACATCTGTGTGCGTTCGCATGCATTGTTGTCATTGAGAGTTGATTTTACATGTTTACTAATGAATTTATCTCCTAAATGACTAACTTTACATTCATTATTCCGTTCACCTCTCAAACACATCTCTCAACCTGTAAAACTACATCATTAAAAACTCTTTTGTCAATGCATATAGTATTCCTTAATTCCCAAAGCTAATGTTTAAGTTCATGAACAGTCTGTAACCTGTCTGCTCATTCTGGCCTCTGTCTGTATATTGCTGGTTAGTTTTCATTTACTTCATTTACTTTAAATGGACTTGGAATTGATCAATGAAAGACTTTTTTTTTGCTGTTACTACATGTGTTTTACACATGAACAACTGTAACTGGCTACATGCATTACTGGATCAGTTTTCCTGAATTAAAGCTTTTTAGTAAAAACAAATGACTAGGCCTTTAGGTGGCGAGAACAAAACTCTTAATCCAGACATGGTCAACTTTGGTCTTGGAGAGCCATAGTCCTAAAGAGTTTTGCTCCAAGTCTGATTAAAAACTGACCTGCCTGTAGCTTTCTAGTAATCCTTAGACCCTGATTAGCTTGATCAGGTGTGTTTGATTAGAGTTAGCGAAACTCTGCAGGACTGTGTCTCTCCAGGACAGAAGTCCTAGTTTTGTCCTAGTCCAACCAATCTGTGTTAACAGTCATGCTGTCCTTGTTAACATTTCTGCTGCTATATCATCTATTGATTGGGCCTGGGACATCAGTTTGGTCCACCTTACCCTGGCTCAATGAGTATGTATCACCATAGAGGACCTTTGTGGGCCCCTCTGGTCACAAGGCCTTGGACAGTATACACTATTCAGCTGCTGTAGAATTGGTCTGTTTTTGCTTGTGCATTATTTGCATAAGTTGTTGAAGGAAGGAATAACATTAAATGGTAAGGTGTTTTTTTTCTCTCTTGGCTTCTTGTCTAGTTGCTGCTGCTGTAATCCCATGCTTCTCAATACAACACCACCATCATATGCTCTCAAAATATTTCTCCAATTATTAAAAAAAAATAATAAGTATGAAACATCACATCCTCTTTGGCAAACTGTGGTTAAGCTTTTCTGAGAAAGCTCTTGTTCTTATTGGAAGCTGTGTCATGTTTTAAAGCGCTATTGTAAAAAGCCTAGTAATGTAGGTGACTTTAAACCATGTTCTTTCTCCCTGAACTTCTATAGTGTTCAACATGTGGGTTCATCCTTTCTTTTTTGCTGCTGTTGTTATTGCTTAATGTAAATATGATTTTGTTCTTTTGTGGGTTTTATTTATGGTGGAGGGCATCTTCCGACAAAGTGCACAGCTTTTAAACTTGCTGCAAGACCTTTACGCACTGACATATCATATTTGCTTATGCACTTGAGATAAATAAATTATTAGAAATGAAAAAAAGTTCCTCTGTAATTTTTGCACCTTCCCATATACACTATTACTGCAATAGCATTCATTTTTAGCTAATCTGTGTTTTCGCTACATTTGATAACCGAGAAGCCAGTTGCGATGGTATGAAACCAATGAGAAGAGAATGCCGTGTTTTGTACACAAGATACTTCAAAAGATGTGAGTGCAAAACTCAAGTACATCCATCTAGCCTGTGTTTAATGGAAAACATGGTAAAGTATATTTAGTGGGCAAAACTGTATGGACAGTCACTTCTGAAAACCCTGCGAGCTGATATCAGGATTATTATAAACTAAACGTTCATAATGTTAGCCATTGATAAGACATTGGGAGCAGGTGGCATTTAGTGGTTATTGGTGAACCCATTAACAAGATTGCCACACTGCAGAATCAATAACAGGAAATAACACTCTTAAACCTTGGTACAACTGAGTAAAGCAAAGAACATTTTTAAATCAATAGAACATTTTAAAGTTTTGGATTTTCATTGGATAATGCAGACTTGAATTGTCATTCTACCAGGTTCTCTTTTCATTCCAGTATTGTATCAAATAAAATTATTTGTCAATCATGTAAAGTCTGTTTTGTATGCAAAATGATTAAGATCACTTGGGAAAAACAAGCATCATGTCTTTTTAAACATTTATTTTCTGCTGTGGTCACACACACACACATACATTATCGTCAGAGCTCTAATGCTGATGTAAAACCTAACCACCAGACTAAACACTGGATATAAAACCAGCAGCTCAACCTCCTAGTTGATATAGTGTAAACACAAACAAGATATACCAGTCTGAAGGCACACACTGACGTTGGCACATACACAAATTTCAGAAAAAAAAAAAACAATTTGAAAATAAATGACATAATACTCTTCTTAACCCTTACTGGGTAAACAGGTTAAAAATGACATTGCGGTTAAAGGACACTGCTGCAACACAAAACATTGGCAGCACATTTACCAATCTGATTAAACCTGCGTAGACACCTTATAGTTGTGTTTGCGTTTAAAAATCTGATCTTGTTTTAGATCATAGTGGAATCGACCTGTGTAGCGTCAATGGCAAACTTTGTCTGCTGACTCACTTGCATTTGTTCTGTCCAGAACTGCAGTTGTAATGATAGCAGATTGGGATCAGCGCACATCATCACATCTAATACAAACATCCTCCGGTTGTGCAGATGCTTAAAGGAACACTCCAATTTTTTTGACAATAGGCTTATTTTCCAACTCCCCTAGAGTTAAACAGTTGAGTTTTACCATTTTCTAATCCATTCAGCGGATCTCTGGGTCTGGTGGTAGCACTTTTATCTTAGCTTAGCATAGATAATTGTATCTGATTAGAGTCATTAGACCATTAGCATCTTGCTCAAAAATGACCAAAGCGCTTTTATAGTTCTCCTATTTAATACTTGACACTTCTGTAGTTACATCATTTACTAAGTCCGACGGAAAATGAAAAGTTGCGTTTTTCTAGGCTGATATGGATAGGAACTATAATCTCGCTGCGTAATAATCAAGGAACTTTGCTGCCATACCATGGGTGCAGCAGGCACATTGATATTACGCAGTGCCTGAAAATAGTCCCCAGCTAGTTTGGGACTATTTTCAGGCACTGAATAATATTCTTGCGCCTGTCGTACCCATGGTATGTCAGCAAAGTTCCTTGATGCTATCGAGATGCTAATGGTCTAATCAGATTCAATGATCTATGCTAAGCTAAGCTAAAAGTGCTACCACCAGACCCGGAGATCGGCTGAATGGATTCGAATGGATTCGAAAACTGTAAAAACTCAACTGTTTAACTCTAGGAGGGATGGAAGGATTACCTCCAAAACCAAATAGTTCAACCCATAAGAAAAAGCCCGATATTATCTAATTGATAAACAAAAGATGGGAATTAGACATGTTTTTAATATTAGATTAAGCTGTCAATTAGCATATGACGAATAGGGTCCATGAAACAATAAGACTGTTTCTGAATTAAAGTACACTAAAAAGTGTTTGCAGCAGGTTGTCTGATTTTAAGGCATAGAATGTGTATTAATTTAATAATAAATAATAAATAAAAAAGACCATTGACCCTGCACAGACACCTGTATTGACTAAGCTCATTGCCTCAGACAAATAATTAAACTCAATAAATATTTATATTCTTCATAAAACCCCAGTATATTTTATATATATGGCTTTAAGGAGCTTAATGTAAGGCCATGTTTAATTTAACAGCCAATTCAGTTCTTAAAAAGATTAATAACACAAAAGGAAAATCAAATATGGGAAAGAGCAGTATTGAGGCATTCTTTACAAATGAACAGAATAGCATTTCAGCACATTCAAAAGACTTACTAAAATATATAAATATATATATATATATACTATATACATTTTAAAAGCAAAATATAATTCTAAAGTATCTGGATGCATACAGCAATAATTTACTTTTATTTAACTAAACTGAAACAATTCAAAATGTAGCTGTGGCTCATCTTTGATAATACAGTACATAATTTTTAGCAACATCACGCAAGTCACACAAACAGAACGTGACAGGAGGACTTGTTGACATTCTGCTTGATTACCTGATGCTGTCAGACCTTTTGCTTTTTCAAAAAGCAAAAAAAAAAAAAAAAAACATATTTTGAAAAGCTTGGGACCTACACTCCAATGCAAGGTAACATTAAAATCTACTCTCAAAAGCCTAAATTAAAACAACAGCAATGGAATCAATTAATGTACCAGATTTAAAGAAATCGATCCCAAATGTAAAAATTAAAGTTTTAATTTGCCTAAAATGTTCTTCAGCTGTTCAGCAGTTTGAACTGATTATGATACCAATAGCAACATTTTAAGGCCCATTTCAAGGTGTGATATAATCCATTTAACTGACTCGATTCCACCTTCACTGACGTTTACGCCTATGCAAAGACTTCAACAGGACTGATAGATACATATATGAAGACCATACTTTCCTACCACCACAGACAAACAATAAATATCCAATACATATCTGTCCGTTACGTCACACTGAATGAATCTTTTCAACTAACCTGTCTGACTTTTGAAAGAGAAAATATGAATAGTGTCATGCTGAATAAAATTGTAGTTAAGGGTTTATCTTTTATCCTCTCTCAAATCCTACATTTTAAATCACACACAAGTGTTATCCATATTGATAAGGCTGTTGGTTAGATATTTCACCTCTCCCACATTGAGAACAAATGGCAACAAGAACAACTTTGGTTTGCTTCAGAAGAACATGACCATCACGACCACAGGACAGTGCGGGACAGATAAGGGACATTCTCACAAGTTAGCATTGTGGTTTTCCTCTTTCATACAACAAAATAGATACTCTGGGTGACATACATGGCCGAGGGCTTGGATGAGGCCTATTCAGGGCTCTCTGGATCAAAATCCTCACCCATTTGGTAGCTGGAGCCCTGGGTGGAGTAGGAACGGGTCTTCATTGAACAGTTAGAGTCCATCAAAATGGCCTGAGAAAGACAGAGATAAGAAACCATCATTGGTGAACAGGACACCTCACAGTTTATGCTGTTACATTTATCTATCACATACAAACCACATCAAAGCAAAAATACTGTGTGTTTACATAGACAAAGCATATATGTATTTACACAAGAATTAAGTATGCAGAGAACAACCTCAGTAGACTTGTAGTTATGAGGGACCAAAAGTGACAGATAAAAATAACACAAAGGAATACATTTTTTAACTAAAATAAGGAGTAAAGTGTTGAAAAAGAGGGATAAATTTGCATAACCTCACTGTCTTCATCAGCAATATGAATTCACACCCGATATGATCATATGTGACATCATCAACTGTGGGAGGAGCTGATCTCTTTGGCCATACATCACTGATAGTCAGAGATGGTGGATTTATTGCACTGTGATTGAATGAGGCTTTGATAGAGAGTGTATAAACACAGAGGCATACAGATCTGGCTTGTGGGCATGTGCACATTAGTGTAGTGCTCCTCTTGAGAAAGAAAGACCATGATGCTTGGCTTTGATCACGCAGCATTTGAGGGCAAACGCACGAGTCTGTTCAGATCAACATCACTCTTTGATCTTAGCTTGAGGGCATCCTACGCAGTTTTTATTTGTATCTATTATGTAACATTAATTCTTATTGCGGTCATATTCTATCATGTCAGTGACTTGAAGTTAGAGATGAAATCAAAAGGAAAGCTTGTGTGAATGGCAGGTGAAGAGTGAACATATGGTTACCGGTACTACTGGAATAATAACAATGAATCAGGATATGTCCATATTTTTGGCATCAAAGTGCAAAAATCACAAATACAAACTGTCCATGTTGAAGGCAACATGAAATCAAAATGGACACTTGTTTACTGGTCTTTTTGTAAATTCTTTGTCCCTACAATTATTCTCATTAAATATCCTGTTTTATGTGGAAATTGTCACATCTTGGGAGTAAAACGGATTTCAAATGAGAATTGTAAATATATGCTAAAGAGCTGTAAAACAGCTGTAATATTTGTGTTAGAAAGTGAGTAGATTGGAATGAATTTAATGGATGTTGAATTGATGGATGACATATTGTGGGGTCTGACCATCTTTTCCTCGTTGGCAGGAGGATTTCGCAGAAGGAAACAGAGAGGAGCAAACAGGATGTCTATTACACCAATGATGGTCATGAGCCAGGGAAAGCCGATGCTCCGTGCAATCGCCCCGCCTGCTGATGGACCTACACAACACACACACGAGTCTTTAATGCTGTTAACAATACTTTCCTCTAAAAACTTTTAAAGTAGAAATTCAAATTAATTCATGAAAATGAATATCAGATTTGGAAACATTACCTATTGCAAAGCCCATGCAGAAGGCAACATCAGCAATGGCATACACACTACCGTACACAGATACATGCCTCAGATCTACCAGGTAACCCATGATAGGCATCATAGAGGAGTCCACCATACCTGCAGACAACAAAATACGGACTATTTCATAAAGTGGGTCTAATGCCATTAGTGAAATGCTCATATTTTGCATTTTCTAATACACATTTCATTACACATTCTACAGTATTATAATCATAAAAATGTAGCTTGTTTACTTTCATTCTAATTTTTTTTTATTATACACATTTTAAAAGAGTACCATCTCTACAGTAAGTATGCTATATTAAGTAATTTACATTACAGTAAGTAAGTTACACTGAATTGAACCTATTTTATGTCTGTTGAAAATTAAATATTTTGAACTGAACCGAATCAACACTGAACTGATCGGAGCTGATTCATGAGTTCTGCACATCAGTTATTTGTCAAATGTATCACATTCTTGTTATAGGAATCATGTCCAAAATTATACCCTGCAAGAGCGGGAAAATTCAGACCACATGCTTGATAAGATAACATATGATTTATGATACCCTGAGCAAAGACAATATCTAATTGGTCAAGACAACCTTTGAGGTGTGGCCAAAAGGCCAGTTTAAATGCTCAGGACACCATCAAATTTGGCTTTTAGCGTTTGCTTATCAGCTGCTGCTTTTAATCATCACTGTTAGCTGTTCTTTGAGCGCAGTTCCAGCGTGCGTCGGCCTGCATGCCTGCTGCTAATTGGCCACGATGAGAAGAAACACCACCTAGTCTTGTCAAACTTTACTTCTGTTCTTTTACTTTAGTTTCTTTTCTTTTCCATTGAGAGTTTCGTGTTCTGAGTTAAGTATTGTAACGCTGTGTCTCCGAGTCTGACTTCGAGTGTCCATTTAACTTCAGCCAGCCCACACAACTCTGCGTCTTCAGCCAACGCCCAACCACGGGCTTCCCAAGACGTCACTTCAGCGACTACTGAACTTCCAGCCAATCAGCAACCTTGGTAAACCCCCTTTCCAACGGCAAAGAAGAGAACCCCCTTTACACCGGCAACGCAAATAACCTCTAGACTCTGCTCTGTACTGTGTATCTAATATAATTTTAAACTCATTGAGGAACTCAATGCGAGGGTTAATTAAGTGATTGATGGCTGTTCATGTCTATGCAATTTCACGTATTGCTGTAAACTTGGGATTCCATATTTCCATTCTCTTAAACTCATCCATTCCTAACCTTCAATCTTCCTGCAACTTGTGTGAATGTGTGAGTGCATGTGCTTATTGTTAGATTAGTTTATATGTCTTAAGATTTATCTAATAAAGCCTTATTCATATTGAAAAGAGAAGTATCTTGTGTTTTCTGCCAATGTCTTAAACTACCGATCTTGTTACGGTGCTAAATAAGTGTTTTCACTGTAGTTTGCATATTAATATGCAGTGCAGATTTGATGTTAAACGGCTCATTCAATTAATCGCTGGCCAACTCAGTGATCAGCTGTGAAACAGTGATTCTGTTCAAATTCCCTTTAAAATCTTAAATGATTCCCTTTGAGCTAAATTGACCTGTTTCCCTTACAGAAATATACGTAAAATTACATGTAAGTATACTTGACTTATACTTACAAAAAAGTCTAAATATATTTGAACTATACTTGTGCTCCTAGAATCTGTGTTTTCATTATTATAAGATAGAGGGCTCTAGTACACATCTTCTGTACAGAATTTCCAAAAAAACACAAGTGAAGAAGAAAAAGAAACAACAGATACTAACACATAATATAACATGATCATCTGACATGAAACAGCATTAAAATTGTAATGTTATGGAATAAAATGTCCAGCTTTTTGTTCAAAATGTTATTTCTTTATTTATTTTTTTATTTTTTATTAACTTACCCACATTAAAGTGTTTTAAAAAAGAATGCATAAAGCTAGAATAAAATATTTTTGTTTACAAGCAGATACCCTGTTATTTCTTTTGATGTTTTGTATTTTCAGATATTCATGTAACAAAATATATACAAATTCAAACCTAAATAGGGACATACTAGTATACTTAAATTATGATATAAAGTTCACCTAATGAAAACATATGAGTACACTTGCAGTATAAAACTACTAAACTAGTAGTTTACTGAGACTATACTTCAAAGTGTACAAAGTATTTAATTAGTAAACTATCAGTATAACTATTAGTTCACTTTTAGTATACTTGCAGTACAAACTACAAACATAGAGGTAAACTAGTTGTGCACTCAAAGTTTGCTGTTATACTTAAAGTATACTTAAAAGTATACTTTTATATACTAGAAAGTGGGTCAATTTAGTCCCAAGGAGTATTGAAGCAGTACACTTACAAGTATACTCCTAAAACACTGATATTTGATTACGTGCTACATAAAGTATTTAAAAATATACTTTACTTAAGTATACTTAATAAAATAAACTTGAAGTATACTACTTTTTGGTAAGGGCTACTACAATCTCTTCTGTATGAATTGCAATATAAATACAGGTGATCTGATTTGACATTAACATAGTACAATAGAATTTTAAGAAATTCTGATATAGATTGAGTAAGGAGCAAAGCTCACTCACCTATGGCAAATCCAACTCCAAAGTTTGGAACAATGAGTCCGTATATGTCTTTTGCAAGAGGCACCTGTAGAATAATTAGAAGAGCTCAATACTGGAAGCTGACACATATTTTTTTAACTAACTGAGAACTGAGTACGTGAAAACATCAAATACAGTCAACATTCTGTAGAACAGAACACTTTTCATAACCTTTTTAACCCTGATGATTTTTCCATAATCAAAATTCCAAATGTGTACTTGACTCTCATCTGAACTTGTTTTCCAGTCTAATCTGATAAGCATAAGAGAACAGACTGTCTTCCTGCTTAGTGGGATATGTCCAGGGGAAAGAGAGCCAGAGCTCTCACTTCAAAATAAACTTTCTTTCCAGCCCTCAACCACACCAGTGGGCAATAAAACATAAGCTGCTGAAATATTCACAGGTGTGGTGTGTTCTCTGAGAGAAGTTAATTGTCTAAAAGAACTTACACAGAGAATGCTGATTCCAACCAGAAGCATCCCTATAAGTGAGCACAGCCATCTATACAGAGAGATAGAGAGAGAGAGAGAGAGAGAGAGAGAGAGAGAGAGAGAGAGAGAGAGAGAGAGAGAGAGAGATGAAGCCAACAAATTTCTGCTGTTCTGAACCAGAGGTTGACTGGGGACTAAGACATTTAGTAACAAACCTTGGGTCACAAAGCTCACAACAACAGCACCAGTCCTAATAGAGATGCATACATTTCATTAAATGTCACAGTGCACATCTACAGGCCCTGCTGTGTTTTTCCACTGACAATTCAAATGTTTTGCCAGACATGCCTGTCTTTTCTTAGAAACCAAGGCTCGACATTAATGCTTGTGGATTTTGAGAAGGGGCAACTGAAAAAGAATTTTCAATTTTTCGGACAAGTTACCTGATTAAAATGTCAATAACCAACAGTGACTAGGGCAGCACTAAAACTTTGCCATAACAGGAATAAATTAATCTTTAAAATATTTTAAAGTGGTGTTTTTTTAACAACATTCTATCTATCTATCTATCTATCTATCTATCTATCTATCTAATTACATGTAAAAATTTTAATGAAAACAAACAAAATACTGTAAGAAATAATTATGGCCAATAATATTCTCCCAGTGGCCATTGGCAGGTGTGACAGATTTAATTTTGGACCCTGCAGACATAACATATTCTGATAAAGGGAATTATGTCTATGCCATTTTATAAGAGTGTAATGTAAGTAGTAAGTGTATAGTATAAATAAACAAATAAACAGCACGCTGAGACTGAAAAATACAATTACAAAACCCGGCAACAGAAACTCATTTAGTACTCTTTCAAAACAGAGGAAACTGATAGCAAAGCGGAGGAAGATAAGGCAAGAGAAGTAGGGAAAAAAAACACATTAATTTCCCTCTCCTACCTTCCCATTTTGTGAGCCAAAACAGCAAAGATGTTGGTCCCTATTAGATATGAGATGCTGGCTGGCAGGAACGCAACCCCTAAAAGGAGAAAGGAGAGAGAGAGGAGAGCTCAGATAAGAAGACACAATATCAGTTTGATCTCAAAGCTGCTGTTTGTCTCACAGATGCGGTTATGAAGCTGCTTCTCTCATTCTCCCGCTCCTTCTCTTTCATTAGCTCTCTTGCTTTCCTTTGCCTGCCAATAACACCTCAATATCCTGCCAGACCAAAGACACTCCCTTTCCTATCCTCACTCTCCCCGTTTCTCTGCTTTCCTTTCTTTCTCTTTCTCTTTATTATCTGTCAAAGCTTTGTAAACAGCAGGAAAACTGTGGAGAAACCCAGAAGACACTAACTGTTTAAATTGTATTTTACAGTCTGAAGGGTGAAGTACACTGTATGGGGAACAAGAACACTAGTGCTTTTAGTGCCATTTTTAAACACAATTCTAAAATGATGTGGAAATAATTATTAAACTATTCTAAAACGATTATTATTATTATTATTATTATTATTATTATTATTATTAGCAAATTGTGTGAATCTGTGGACAGTGTATGTGTCATTTGCTTCCCTCACAAAAAAAAAAAAAAAAAAAAAATAAAAAAAAAATATATATATATATATATATATATATTATATATATATATATATATATATATATATATAAATAAATTAAGAACATTATGACAAAAAAAAATCTAAAATGGTCTTAAAATTTAATTCCCATTATTATAAATAAGCAAATCATCCCGTTCAGGCCCAATCTTGTTATAGTAATTAGCATAAATTAAGTTTAGTAATTAAATTTAGTAATTACATCACAAAAAAAGTTAAATTGAAACTAAAAATATTATTATTAAAATAAATAATATATTATTATTTCAAATATATTTTTTAATTTAATTTTTTTCTTCTTTCACATTTTTTTTCTTTTAATTGCTGTAAAATACGATCTGGACATTCATTATTGGTATTCACTGTTATTAATGTAACATTAATATACTAATAATAAACATAAACATAATTTATGCTTTATTTGCTATTTCTTTCACTTTGTCCATATTTCATTGTAAATGATGACCTATGTTCCATCTTGCCCACGGTAAAAATTTCTCTGGAACAACGGCAATTGAAGAAATGTGTAAGTGTTCACATTAACAAGAAGCACATTCTCCAACCTAGCTGCCATTTCCTGGGACACATTGTCTCCATCATCCAGATGGGCAGAGCTGGCTCCAGCATAGCAATGGCCATGTTAGCAAAACAAATGGAACCTGAAAAAGAAAACGAGGAGGGTAAGTGGATTCATCTTCTGAAAAATTATCTCTTTCTGTCTTTCTTCCCCCCTCCCTCAGAGCCCATTCTTTTCCTTTGTCAGATATAATAAACAGCATTATCTTGCCCCCACACTCAGGCCACTGTAATTGGAGAGGAGGGGAGGAAGAGACAAACACAGATGTGATTCTTGACCACTTCACCCTCTCTCTCTCTCTCTCTCTCTTTCTCACATATACACACACTTGACACTTTCTTATCCTTCTCTGTCACAGAAAGAACACTTAAATGTGTCACACCCCCGAAAGCATGTAGAATTGGTTAAACCATTGGTTTCTTTTTTCACATGTATTCAAAGACATACAGATCTGAATCCATTCTTATAAAAAAGATAGTAAGGTTTGCACAGTAGAACAGTAGGAATAAACTGTTTATTTGTCTGGTCTGACCTGCTGCGATGAGGATGTATGGATCCTTCATGAGGGTAATAATTGATGTTCCTTTTTGGCTCTGGGAAAAAATTTAAACATCAGTTCATTAAAATAAAGTAAACAATTCAGCCTGAACATTAACGCTGCAGTGGAAAAACAACAGCAATGAGGCCCTTGACAGTCCAAAACGTGTCATACTGGATACATGGTGTTGTGCCACAGTAAACAAATCCTGGATACCACAGTTATCCATTTTGTCCTATGGGGAAAATCAAAAGGAATGTTCAGCAGATTTTTGCTATATTTGACGTAGGGGTGCGCGATATATTTTTGGAACGAGGATGATTAAAATGTCTCCACAATCAGCTTTTGAAGACATAATGTAGGGGCAGTTTTACACTCATGGGACACTGCACTTATTCGCAGTACATTATCTGCATGTGCTTTCAAGCCTTGCCGGTCAAACATTTAATTTGTGTGCTGTTCTGACATGCGCTTTTTCTCAGCGTTTTCAATCTCTGAAGAATGTGGGTAACCAAACAGTTGCTGGTTCCCATTGACATTGATAGTTGGGAAAAAAATGAATGAAAGTCACTGGGGACGAGCAACTGTTTGGTTAGCCACATTTGTGAAAATAACCTTTATGTTCAACAGAAGAAAGAAACTCATACAGGTTTAAAACAACTTGAGAGTGAGTAAATGATGACATATTTTTAATTTTTGGGTCAACACATCCTATAATATTATTAAAATAATAAAACAAAGAGAAAAATGACTCACTGCTCTTGACTGAAGAACTTTAATACAGTTGCTTTAATAAGAATCTGTGTATAATGTATTTTTATATTTTGTTCATTCAATTTCTTGAATGATCTTAAATACACCTACGTTACCTGAAATATAAAGCACAATATTTTTTTTTTTTTACATATATATGGGATAAAATAAGACATTTATTTATTTACATATTCGATGTGGGATTTGATCACATTCGATTAACAATCCTGGCCTCACTCAAGTCAGTTGGGTTTTTCTAAATGGATGTACATTAGGGCATATAATTTTATTTGAAAACAATCTTGACCTAGTCAATATGAAGTTAGTGACACACTACAGTTTTAAAATATGAAATTCTAGTTATGATATTTCTTGTGTGTTGGAAGAAATACCCATAGTGATGCTATCTTTCAGATGATTTTTTTTTTTTTTTTTTTTGAGGAGTTACCATACAAAGACTGCCAATTACCCCTCTGGTTAACTCAGCACTTCTTTACTCCACTTCACTGCACATACTTCTCTGTGGACATGTCATCCCACTCAAAACACCCCATCACATTCAGTTGTACTGCCCTAACCAGGTTAATTAATTCTGTGAATACTCACAGCCCCCAAACAATTAGTTGTGACTCACTGCTATTCTTTCCCATAATCCTGTTGGATATTGTAACTCAAGGGGTTTTCTAAATGAAAGAGCTACTGTATCTGAGCCTAGTTATAACCTGATGTCCAAGCATTATTGATCTGGTAGATTACTGATTTAAAATGACAGGTCCACCACCTTCTGTTCTTAACTGTGGTATGATGACAAAAGAAACTGACCTTTTAATCGATGCCACTCAGATCTGTTGAAAATATAATCTTTATGTCACATACTTGATCATGTAAGAGCTTTACTTAGTCAGTGTTTTTTTTTTGCGATCTTAAATTGTTAAGATCACTTGTCTTAAATACTCTTTCAGATCACTAACTGACAATATGCAAAAATAAAAGGTTCCAAAAGGTTTTTTTTGTTGTTGTTGTTGTTTTTTTTTTTTTGCAGTTGTGCAACAGAAGAACAATTTTTGGTTTCCCAAATAACCTTTTCTTAGTGTGAGAAGAACAATCAATTTCAAATCTGATTTTTATTACAATAAAAAGGTTCCATGGATGTTAAAAGCTTTTCCATAAATTCCAATAAAGAACTTTTATTTTTAAGAGCATAGCAATATTTCCCATTAGATTTCTTTTTAAGTTTATTTATTTGCTGGAAAACATAACCCACTCTTAGTGCTTCATTCCACTTGAAAGATGACAAAATCCTACAGATCGCCTAAACACAAGTAGCCACATAAACACACACACTGTCTGTAGGGGCACTTGGGGTCTCCATAATAACTGATACCATCAACCCCATTGATCAAAGTCAGACATGCTTTGATTGGATCGGCCACTCCACTGTACATTTCCTATTACTGTGACGCAAACCAAAGCATTATTCCAAATACACTGTCCATCTACACACATTGCTATCAACATTCACTACAATCTACACATGTACTGTAATCCATTTAACATATTTTCAATCCCATTTTGTTTAAAAGTACCCAGTGCAAGAGACCCAAACTCATTTTGCAAATCATTCTAGTCCTGTTACTGATAAGACTAGACCAATCATAGTACGAAAGACAGGTCATCCCCAAAGCTTCTTCTCCCAGTCTCTGCCCACAAGAGGAATACTTAATAAAGATTCAATATCATGTTGAGCTTGTTGAAGCCACATCTTCTCATTAAGGTACAATTACAAAATTGCACAAATGAGCCCAAATCATTATTAATAGGCTGTGCAAATCTATTGATAGATCATAGTAAGCTTCTTGCTCAGGATTTTAGCCAAAACAATTTACATTTTAAGTCCCAAATACCATTGTAAATAACAGTGTAGCTATAAAACCCAAGTATTCACACCTACACATGCTTGCACAAAAGCTTTCAAACGCAGGGCTTGACCTTTAGGTGAGTGTTTACCTAATGCTATACAGTACATCACTTTTAGATCAGTTAGATCAAATTAAATCAGGAAAGAAGGGACTGTACTCACCTCTGGATCAACTTTAGAAGGCTGAAGCACAAATAGCTGCAGAGCTGTTCATGAAAACGAGAAAAAAACAAACGCATCAGATATAAAGCCAACATTTTTCAGCATAAGAAATTCAGTTATAATGAGTTTCTGTCACCAGCATCCACATTTCTATCACAATAACATGATGCTTTACTACTTAAGCTATCATTCTCATTGTTTCGATTGGAAAATAGGCTAGTGACAATGCCCCTGAATTTTCGAGATACCCCTACCGGAGGTAGAACTAAACCCAACAATGTTTTTCCTCATCTCTAAGGTCTCCCATATATGAAATGGATTCTTGGCTAAAAATATTTTACTGCTAAGATTGTTAAATTAACAGATATTGTTATACACCACAAAACCAATAAAGGACTAAAATATAGCCTGTCCGTATGGGAGTTAAGGCATATAAACTAATGCAGATCAATCACACAAGCTCTGAGAGCTTTGAAACTTGACATGTTTGTAGTCAGGAAGTTGATTTAACTACTAGAAAAGACTGGATGTGAATATCTTGATGTATGGAATAAATAGACACATGTAAACACATATCTAAAATAAGCGGACATGCACAAATTTAATATCTATGCAGAATGTTTTCATTTACTTTATGCTTGCTTTGCCTGGCATTATCATAGAAACACATATGATGGCTTGTTGGAAAGGTGGGGTTGTGCTGAATCCAGCAATACCAAATATGTAAATATATAATAAAAGAGAAGTGTTCTGTCACTCAATGTATGAGGTGTCCAAAATGAATGAAAATGGAACACTGACATAATTGAGTCCAAACCCATTCATTATCAGTGGTGAGAAGAATGTTGAGAAATTCAAATATAAGAGACATCAAAAAATATTTAATATGGCACCTTGTACTATATGGAAACAAAGATTGAAATCGAAAGATAACACCTTACCATAGCACAAACAGGAGACCAGGAGTTTTAACTTAATGAACTTTTTAATAAAACTATAACTTAACTTCACACAATACAACTTAAATTACTGTCTTAAATAAAACAAATGGCAATCTAACTAAAGAAACAAAAACTCTTTGGGGAAATGAGCCCTGTCTTCTCAGGCTGTTTAGTTTATTTTCTAGCAGCAACCATTTGGAACATCAACTGCTTTTGGGAACCGTTGGAGAAGGGTCTGGCTGCAGACTTGCACTTGCACTCTCAGACACTGCTTCTGCTAGCAAGGCCACTTGAAGTCTTTATTTTTTATTTTGTTCTATTTATTGATAACTTTTTGTTTGAATTTCCCAACATTTTATAACAGTTGCCATGTGGCAAAGACAAGAAAAAATTAACTAAATTACAATGTCAATTGCAATCGCTACTTGCACTCTCCGCTACCTGTGACTTCACTTGCAATCAACACAAATCGTGCATGTTGCCAATGGAGACGAGACGCTGTGGTTGTGATTAAACGATTAAAACTAATTTAGTACTATAACATACAGGGTCCTGCAAGAAAAAGACAAGCACGGACCTTGGCCACAGAACAGCAGAATATGAACGCAATGCACAAAGTCTTTCGTTAAGCGTTTTCCTCCTGTAGAAAAAAACTAACACTTAATATGGCATAATGTATTCAGACACATTAAGTTCAATTAAAAGATCAAATTCGATATATAGTTATTATTCAATGTACTGCAAGTCAAGCAGATGGCTATGATCACAATGTGCAAACTTTGTCCTCCCATACAACATAACGCTTAATGTGGCCTAATAACAGACTAAGATGATAAAGACAATTCAGTAGGCCTAGCCTAGCCTAGCCTATATGTCTTGTTGTTGACTCTAAGTATATACAGACCAGCAAATATGAACGGGCATTATGCATTAAGTGATTTTAAAGGATCAACTCCGTACAGGCAAGCAGACGAGTACAGAACGCAGTGCGTTAAATTGTACATTAAACGTTTTCCTCCTATAGAAAATCATTATAAATAAAACACATAATGTAGGTTAATGGACAAAGACAGTGATATAAACAAGTTGTAGACAGTTTATTCTATATGGAAAAATGCTTAATGTGAAACTTTGCGTGTTTCGTTCATTCTGGGCTCACATGCTTGCCTGTACATATTAGTTATGTATTTTAATAAAGTAGAGAGGCATGAGTTTGGCCTTTCTCATCTATGTCCATTATGCCACATTTTGCGGTATGTGAGGAAAATACTATATACATATTCCTTATATTAATGAACTGTACATTTAATTTGATATTTTAATAGCATCTTAATATATTAAGCCATGTTAAGTGTTTTTTTTTCTATGCTTAGCTAGAGACTTTATGCAAATGTTCATATTCTGGTGTTCTGGCCATGGATTTGCCGATCTTGTCTTTTTCTTGCAGGACCCTGTACGTTATAGTACTAAATAAGTTTTAATAATTTAATCACCACCACAGCGTCTTGTCTCCATTGGCAACATGCACGATTTGTGTTGATTGCAAGTGATGTCACAGGTAGCGGAGAGTTCAAGTAGCAATTGCAAGTGACATTGTAATTTAGTTTCTTTTTTCTTGTCTTCACAACCTGGCTTTATAAAATGTTGGGAAATTCAAACGAAAAGTAATAAAAAAAATAAACAAAATAAAAAATAAAGACTGCAAGTGATGTCACTAGCGGAAGTGCAAATGTCTGAGTGTGCAAGTCTGAGAGTGCAAGTACAAGCCTGCAGCCAGACCCTCTTGAAACATTTTGGGGTCAACCCCCCATGATGTTACAACTGCAACACACCACTCATCCACATTGTCACCAGTGACAAAGTGGGTCATATTTGGACAGTCAGGGCAAGAGCAAAACCCTGTGCAGGTCAAGCCCACAGAAAGACACTGGCATTTGGTGGCATCGGTGCAGTTTCCGTCTGTACAGTAGAGGTGGGTGAGGTCTCTAACTCCTTTAGGTGCTGGTGCCTTCTGGAACATCACAGATTAAATGCAGCCACCTTCTCTGAGCCTCCATCCTCTACCAACTGGGTTCCAGAGAAGAGGTTTGGCCAGGTGGCTGTGACGCCACACTACTGTTTGGTACACGGCTCTCAGCACATGTTGCTGGAAGCCATCTTCTGTTGGGGGTAGATTTGCTGCTGACACCTCAGCTCATCCAGGTTGGTGCTAGGATGCCCATCTTGGTGCCTCTTCTTTGTCTTTCAAGATCTTTGATTGAGTGTTGGTGGTAATATCTATCAAAAACTATAACGACACAGCTGTGACCTTCCTTTCCCATTAAAATTGCGATCTTTTTCCAGACACACTCACCCAGGTCATTGAACGTTTGAAAGGCTGAATCATTGAGCATTTGAAGAAGATCCATGCCATCAATGATATATGCTGATGGTTCTTTTACACTTGGCAGCTGCTGTTGTCTTCTTTATGCTTCCATCATCAAAAAACAAAGAGGGTGGGACAAAATCATGTTTAATCTGAGATACGAGATTTTTATGATTTGGGAGCGGGGAGATACGAGGTTATGCACTCATTGATAAGAATGATACAGACACAGACGTCGCTGCTGCCAGCAGTGTTCATCAAAGTCTGCGGTCATGTCGGGCCTTTTGACAAGAGATAAGGCTTTAAGGGGTAACTAAACCCCTGGTCAGAGCCTGACTCCACCCACTGGCAATATTTGAAAAATGCTGAAAAGTGGGCAGAGCACAGCGGAGATAGAGGGGACAAACCAAGGGCCGGGCTGAGCCGGTGGGGCGTGAACCTGAGACCCTCAGTGACAGATTAATTGACAGCTGCTGTTAGAGTCGCTAAAATGGAGAGTGACTCTAGTGACGCAAGTAGTTTTGCTACAGAGCGTTAATTTGAAGTAGAGGACTTTTCTCCCCCACCTTCACCTGAAGTGGAGGATGTCGAGGTGTCTGAGGACACAGGGCCAGGGCCTGAGCCATATCAATTCAAGCCACTGGCTCAAACTGCGGTCTTAACTCCCGGATTCTGATAGGCATCCGATGATGCTAGCGAAGCAGCCATGCAAGAGAGAATGGGGCCAGTCTCTGAGTAAGGCACTGCGTCACTTTTCAGCGTGAGCTGTGTGGAGCATTACAGCTGTGTGGAGCATTACCGAAGCATTACAGCTATGGATTTTTAACAAAACAAGCCTACTCAAATGTATCTAACCTAACGATTTTCATTCGTTATTGTAAGAAATGAAAAAGAGTTATGCAAAGATAGGCTTACTTGGCGCCAGTAGACAGACCTTTTTTCTCCCATAAATAAAACCTGTTAGCCTACTTGGGGCATTTTACATGCACAGTGCCAACTTTGAGTCAGTAAAATAATAATAAAAACAATAATTTAATGCTGGTATCCAAAACATTTAATTCAATACAAGTAGAATTAGAAATTAGATACATTTTAAAACTTCAATGCACATGTATAATAAGCCTAGTAATAATAACCCTAGTACTATCGATCATAACATACTTCTACAGAGACTGGAAACTGGGTTGGGCTTTCTGGGATGGTACTCAAATGGTTCAGGTCATACTTAGAAGGGAGAGGCTATTATGTGAGTCTATTAGAGCATAAGTCTAAGTGGACGTCCATGACACGTGGAGTGCCACAAGGGTCAATTCTTGCACCGCTCTTGTTTAGCCTGTGTATGCTTCCACTAAGTCAAATAATGAGAAAGAACCAAATTGCCTATCACAGCTATGCTGATGATACCCAGATTTACCTAGCCATATCTCCAAATTACTACAGCCCAATAGGAGGATCTTTGATGACATCTTTGTACGCATACGCGAGTGGTTGTGTGGCAACAAAACAAACAGTATGGCAGGCTGTAAAGACGCAACGAGCACTTTCAAGTGAGTTAAGGCCCGTTCACACCAAGCACGATAACTATAAAGATAACTATAAAGATAACGATATTAGCGTCCACACCAGCGAACGATATTGTCTGTGTATTTGAAGCGGACGCGGCACGTCTGCTGCTTTAAATTCTCGAGCTCATTACAGCAGGATTGATTCTGATTGGTTGGCAATGTTTTATCGTTCATCAGGTGGAAAAATCGTTCTGAAAGTGATTCTAACGATATCGTTTCTTTATCGTTATAGTTATGGTGTGGACTCTGCTATTCTTTAATATTGAGAACGATTTTTAGAACTATATCTTTATCGTTATCTTTATAGTTATCGTGCTTGGTGTGAACGGGCCTTTAGCGGGCAAAATCCTCAATATATAAGCACTTTAACATCTGAAGACCGGAGGAGGTTTGGAGAGAAGCTCAAAATTTGTATTGGTGACAAAATCAAAGCTATTCAAAGCCCATATGAGATCTGGGATGACAAAAAACGTTGGTCCGACTCGCCCGTGTCTTGGCCACGAATCTGCTGGGGAGACATTTATTCTTATTTAATAGAAACCCCTGGACCCTTCACTCATGAAAGATTAAAGGCTTTCAAAAGTCTGAAGGCCTATGATTATTTTGTTTCTTGAAAAGTTGGGCCAGTCTTTTCTGCCAAGCAGAAAGCAGTGATCGTGCTAAAAGCAGAGGTTAGACCTGGCCAAGCAGAGTCACAGCATGATTCGCATCTCCCGTGGGTGATCGCCAAAGAGAACGGCGAAATAATCACTGCTCACTGCGACTGCAAAGACGGGTAAGTCTTCATTGATCAGTGTTCTTATTTACTTATTTATTTACTGAAAATGTAGTGACTGTTGTACCAATTCAATTGTTTTCAGTGTGAGACTTTCAATGGCGTCTGTACTAATGGTGAAAAATTGTATATCACAGCTTACACATTTCTCCTTCTTTCAAATCCAGTCTTGGAGAAACATGCAGTCGTGTAGCAGCTTTAATGTTTAAAGTAGAAGCAGCTGTCAGGATAGGACTTACAAATGCTGCATGTACTAGTGAGGCTTGCAGCAAAGCACAGCTACAGAATGATGTGAGGAACATAGTCTGGGTGCTGTGGATTGCGGTTTGGGACACCTGAATCAGAAAGCGAAAACATATGACTCGGTTGATTTGACTCAGTTTTATTTATTTTTATTCAATCTTCTATAAATACATAGTCACTAAGACTTACCATGAACAAAATGTGCCTCACAAACTCGTTCAGAAGCTGCAGGCTTTCTTCGGAACGTCCAGGTTCAATCGCCTAATTGCACGCAACCATTTCTTTCATTTTTCGCTATCCTTTTCGGAGGGAATTCGAAAAAACTTTTTATCAGGCCCCCAACTAACCGTACAATCGACCACACAGCAAGAGTGAACCATCCTCTTCTCTAAATCCTCCTCCAAACGTGCAAAACAATCAAATTACAGGTATCTAGCGGTGTTTCCTGCCACACGATTCCCATGATGCAACGCGACAAACATAAACAATGACATCACAAAAGATCCGCCTATTGACTCCCTCTGCCAATGCATTGATAAAATTAATAGTTGGATGTGCCAGAGCTTTCTTCAGCTAAACAAGGAAAAAACTGAAGTCATTGCATTTGGAAACAAAGATGAAGTTTTCAAGGTGAATGCATACCTTGACTCTAGGGGTCAAACAACTAAAAATCATGTCAGGAATCTTGGTGTGATTCTGGAGACCGGTCTGAGTTTCAGTAGTCATGTCAAAGCAGTAGCTAAATCAGCATACTATCATCTCAAAAACATTGCAAGAATTAGAGGTTTTGTTTCCAGCCAAGACATGGAGAAACTTGTTCAAGCCTTCATCACCAGAAGGGTGGACTATTGTAATGGGCTCCTCACCGGCCTTCCCAAAAAGACCATTAGACAGCTGCAGCTCATCCAGAACACTGCTGCCAGGATTCTGACTAGAACCAGAAGATCTGAGCATATCACACCAGTCCTCAGGTCCTTACACTGGCTTCCAGTTACATTTAGGATTGATTTTAAAGTACTTTTACTTACGTATATAAGTCACTAAATGACCTAGGACAGAAATATATTGCAGATATGTTCACTGAATATAAGCCTAACAGAGCACTCAGATCACTAGGATCAAGTGAGTTAGAAATACCAAGGGTTCACACAAAACAAGGGGAGTCTGTCTTTAGATACTATGCCACCCGCAGTTGGAATCAGCTTCCAGAAGAGATCAGATGTGCTAAAACACTAGTCACATTTAAATCTAGACTCAAAACTCATCTGTTTAGCTGTGCATTTATTAAATGAGCACTGTGCAATGTCCGAACTGATTGCACTATATTTTCACTTTTTTTTATGTAAAATCATTTTCTAACTGTTTTTAAATTCATTTTAGTTAAGTAGTTTTTTTCATAATTTTAAAAGTTTTAAAATTGCTTGTCTTTATTTTTATTATTTTTCTTCATGATTATTTTACTTTATTTTATGTAAAGCACTTTGAATTACCATTGTGTATGAAATGTGCTATATAAATAAACTTGCCTTGCCTTGCCTAGTAATAAGTAGACATTTAAAATACATCAATAACTGATATCATAGTTTAAAATAGATAAAATCTGAGTTAAGGCTTGCTTTATGTGTTGCTCGATGAGGATTTCTCAATCGTTGCGACTTTAAATCCTGAGGACACAAAATGGCGTGGAAGCTCCTGCCGTGGAGTGAAGAAGAGGTGGCGTTACGAGGATTCGAAGTGTCCAATGGAGTTAAGAGATTTGCTCTCAATCTATTTTCAACACTTTAGATTGTTTACCACGTGGGGTTTGACCAATAGCATTGAATTGTGAAAAAATATGAAATAGACAAAATTTGGACATGCGAGGATTCTGCCTGTCAGTGACGATATTTTAATAAAGGTGTTCCATTCCAATGTTAACCTGATTCAATTGGATCTGTGGTTCATATGAATTGTATAGTATACTGTGCCTTATGAAATGTATTATTAGTAAATGTATCATAAATATAGATCAGCACTTACCTAATTTAAGTTACTTTGCAGTAACCATGAATTTGTCAACATTCTTCTCACCACTGTTAATGTGATTTGGACTTGAGGCTATTTTGTCCAGTGTTCTTTCATTTTGGCCACCTCATACATTGAGTGACAGAACACTTCTCTTTTATTATATATTTACATATTAATAATTTAAGTTGTGTTGTGTGAAGTTAAGTTATAGTTTTATTAAAAAGTTCAAACTCCTGGTCTCCTGTTTGTGCTATGGTAAGGTGTTATCTTTCGATTTCCATATAGTACAAGGTGCCATATTAAATATTTTTTGATGTCTCTTATATTTGAATTTCTCAACATTCTTCTCACCACTGATAATGAATGGGTTTGGACTCAATTATGTCAGTGTTCCATTTTCATTCATTTTGGACACATCATACATTGAGTGACAGAACACTTCTCTTTTATCATATATTTACATATTTGGTATTGCTGGATTCAGCACAACCCCACCTTTCCAACAAGCCATCATATGTGTTTCTATGATAATGCCAGGCAAAGCAAGCACAAAGTAAATGAAAACATTCTGCATAGATATTAAATTTGTGCATGTCCGCTTATTTTAGATATGTGTTTACATGTGTCTATTTATTCCATACAACAAGATATTCACATCCAGTCTTTTCTAGTAGTTAAATCAACTTCCTGACTACAAACATGTCAAGTTTCAAAGCTCTCAGAGCTTGTGTGATTGATCTGCATTAGTTTATATGCCTTAACTCCCATACGGACAGGCTATATTTTAGTCCTTTATTGGTTTTGTGGTGTATAACAATATCTGTTAATTTAACAATCTTAGCAGTAAAATATTTTTAGCCAAGAATCCATTTCATATATGGGAGACCTTAGAGATGAGGAAAAACATTGTTGGGTTTAGTTCTACCTCCGGTAGGGGTATCTCGAAAACTAAAGCACTTTTTGACCATTTGTCACTAGCCTAAAAATGTTGGCAAGCTTAAAGAAGAGAGAATGATGTACTCACCTCCATCAAGCACCGCCAGCACTGCCAGGATAAGGAAAGGAGCCGTCTTACCAACAAACTCATACATGACACTTCCAAACGGAGGGCCAACTGCACAACACACACACACACACAGTATACTGCATAATACGCAAAGACTTGATGCAAGTACTGCACACCAAACTATCTTTACTTTGAAAACTCTTGACGTCGCCAATATACTTCGTATTTACACAGGCCACAAATTCAATACTAATTGCTCTGCAGAACAGTTTACATTCCCAAGGTTACCAAACCACAGTAAAACAATAAAGTGTTCTGCAACAAACCCATTTCAAGTTTGAAACTATCCAGATGAATATAGTTTTAAAGGGTTTATTGATTAACAAGTACAGTATTTACACACTTTAATGATGACAGCAAAACAAAATGTAATCACTTAGGACAAAATATCTATTATCCAGTGGATCAACATTTTTAATGCCTTGCCATTATGAATAAAATAATGGACTATCAGGGATTAAACATCCTGCAACAGTGGTTAAAGCATGACATCATTAACAGGAAGCACCAAGTTCAGGCCCCACTCAGGGCATTTCTTCTGACCACTGATCTTAGGCTTTAAACATGCCACTTAAAGTTACCTGGGAACCTTCAACTCCAAGGCACTTAATGCATAACCCCCCAATGTAATGTTTCTAGGATTCAAGATTTCCAATATACCTGTTTTGCAGATCAAATATTTTTAAGAAATCCTAATTATAAAGTACACACCCAGAACTCCCATGGCTAGTCCTCCCAGGGCAATTCCTATAGCATTTCCTCTTTCCTCATCATCTGTGTAAACACTTGCCAGCATCCCCATACCTGCATCATAACACACAAATATAGTTACAGAGGGTAAAGGTTTTTTTCTTGTCTGTAATATTAGTTTTGTGTGCAGTGTTGTGCAATATAATATTTTTAATTTCTTTAGCATCCATCAGTGACATCACAAAAAATATTTTTATGCTCTTTTTTGGGGTGTACATATTTCTGTGTTCAAGCTCTTTCAACAGACTGAGGTAAATGCGATTCCTCTTGCAGCTTTTGACAGCATGCCTTTGGATTCTAACATTAATATTGCACAAGATCTGTTACCTGCCACAGAAGAACAAGAGGAGCCAACACCTTGTAGAGATCTGGCCAAAAACAGCAACGTATAGCTCGATGAAAACGCAAACACTTCACACAGAGTAAAACAGACAGAAGAAAAAGAATAAGAAGAAATATTTATCATAGAATCAACACAACAGATAGCTTTCAGCTAAATTGCATTGTGTAAATATATGGCATCTTCTCCACCCCTTTCAATCAAGACACTTAGTCATTAGATTAATGTTTAAAAAAAGGGGTTGAAATTACTCTTTATTTACTCACTTATGGTTGACACAAACATGATGCAGAAACCAGCAAACATTGGGATTTGGTATCCTATTCTGCAATTAAGAATAAAAAAATGAATCACATATGCCTCACCTAAGGAACTTAAAACTACCACAAACATTGAATTTACAGTGCTGGCGCCACTCATAAGTAAAATTATGATTTTCTTTTACTATAATAATTATAAGATCATATAAATAATGTTTTTTTTCTTCACATCTTGTGAGTTACACTTTGTGTCTCATTAACAGTGATGCACATTGCTACAAAATATTATAGCTGACCGATCCCAAGATTTTGCCAAGCTCTAGTGGGATCCGTTCAGTGCAGCAGTGATGAATTAAACTGGACAGGACAATAGTGATCATGTAGAGGGGTGACGGCACATGCACGAGTGATCAAACTCCTGCTGATCACTCAACAGTCAGAGACAGAAAGACAATTGCACTGCAATATTCACCTTACTTACACTCCATTTACACTCACTGCATGCACAAAATATCATGCAATTTCATGCTTCTTTTGAGAGAAATGCTAGTTTCTGTACTTTAAACATGTGATTTTGCCTTAACCCACCTGTTGGTTAGGGGCCCTATAAAGGGGTTAGTAATTAGCTGTACTGTTGCTTTAGAGGCAAACAACAGACCCACTTTCACATTCTCATTCAGAAGCTGATCATCTGCTTTGGGGCATTCAGACTTATTTTGAGAGGGCATCACAGAAGTAGGGGCTGGAGTCATTGGGCTAGCCGTGCTCATCTGTGGGCTGAAGCCGGTCAGGCGGGTTGTGTTATCATACAGAGACACGATGGTTTGAAAGGTGCCAGATGGGGACAGAGGAGACATGGACTGATTCCGGACCGACTGAGCAGCCTCATCATCCACTGAGTACAGGTAGCTTGGAATAATAGGCACTACAGAGAGGAAAGAGAAGAGATTATAATAACCATGAGACAGAGACGGTGAATACTTGCGGATTCCACACACACACACTTGAGGTTTCACAGTAAGCAAGTTTTGTTCTACTCTTAAAAGTTTTAGAATCACTGTTTACCAATCATTTTGCAAAAAATAAATTAATCAAAATCATGTTCAAATATTAATCTAGCTGTGTAAGCCCACATTTGACCTTTCTTGCGAACAATAGGTTTCTTAGATGCGTTTGACATTATCATGCGTAAATAACCCATAGGCACACCGTGTGAGATAACCAAGCCTCTTCATTCAACACTTGAGCCAAAGAACGACAGGTTCAGTTCTCGCTTGGTTCCATCTGTATGTACACACAGGCCATATTCATCGTGTGTATTCTTTCCATCTTAATTACCGTGCCGTTTGTTGGCTCGCGGATGTGAGAACAAATAAACAGTTTATAGCGCGCGACACACGGTCATATATATATCCACACAAGGATACGTGTGCTACTTTAATTCAACAGCAGCCACTGGAGCAGCCGACAGTTTAGAGTTTACACGGAGAAACAATCGTTTATGATAGTTAAAGGTATTTTATTCAGAATCCTAGGCGCATTAACCAGATTTGTCATTTTACTTTCAATGCAAACCCCCAAACAAATAAAGTTTTTGAAATACTTTAAATCAAACAATTCATTTAAATTTGTATTGATTTAAAATCGATAATTAAATTAAATAAATATGACATATATGCAAAAAAACTAAAACTAAAAAAATTCCTATGATAATTTCGTTTATTCGAAAAGACACGCCCTATTACGTGCAGTATAACATTAGCATAACTGTTAGTGATACATTTTCATAATACATAGTACATAATGCAAAATATATCAAATTGATATAGCCTATGAAAATATAGGCTATGAATATATTAAATGTTAAGTTTTGTGAATGTAACAGATATTTTATATTATGACAGCATAATATAGGATAATGTATTACATAAAATGAATCTTATGTAAGCATTGCATGAACAGTTTAACATTGATCGCTGTGAGGGATATGTGTGCATCATATGTGCCTGCACATGTAACAGGTGTGAACAACAGCATCACTTACCGACCACCGTCAACAGCATGTTGTCCAGCAGCAAAGCAATGAAAACGATCAACAGAATCAGCCTCCGAGACTGTCTTTCGTCTCTTAGCCACGTTAATAAACTAAAATCTCTAAGAGCATCAAATAGTCCCATTTTAATAAAATCCAAATGCCAGAGAGCGAGTGAAAAAAGATCCTGCAACAGAAAAAAAGCCTGTCAAAGACTAAAGTAAATGTAAACTTTTATACAATTATAAAGGTATGCATTGAAGCTCTCTGAAAAAAATACACTATCAACAATAGTGATTTTCCCTTTCTTATACTACCTCCCCAATCTAAATATTTTTGATGAAAAAATATTCAGTATGGTTTTAATTCTTACCTTATAAGCACATTTGCATTAAGCTCTGCTGTCAGCTCCCGGGTGAAAGGCACGCTGGACGAGGAGCGTTTTAGTTTCTTGACTGGTGTTTGACGTCACGCTGTTTCAGAGAGAGCTCAGATGGGTGCAACGCTGTGACACGGACGAATGAACCGTCACACAAAAATGAGAAAGGCAGGAGCACCTTATTTGCTGTTTTTAGTTTAATTGTATTAATCTATTTAGAAACTACTTCATTTAAAAACATGTTAAATATAAGTTCTTTATAGGCTATTATTTTCATGTTAATATGATACAAGTCGTATGTGTATGTGATGCGGCTCTTTTAGCCATCTTTACAAGTATAAGGAAGTTATTTGCAGAAGGAAATCTGCAATCACTTTAATTTAACGTTAAACAGAAGCAGCTTGACCAAGTGTTTCAGAGCGTTTTATCAGATGGATGAAATCAGCAGCCTTCTTTCTTCAATTTATTTTACAACAGCGCCACCTTGAGCGAGGTGTAACGTTTATGCATTTGGTAGCTGATTTCATTTGAAGGGTCTTCAAAATCTGGCTGTGTTTTGTATTTGTGTCCAGCTTCTTTTTTTTTTCAAACAGTGCAATTAAAAATGTTAGGTGAAAAAAAGGTTGTATAAGCTAAATCATGAGCTTGTGCTAGACCACATACTTTTTAACGAACATTACTGGAAGCACATTTGTTCTTAACTTTAGAGAACCCTGCCTTAAAGATGAGAACATTGCCTGTTAGTTAGTTTGAGTGTGTTTCTTAGGAATTAAACGTTTGACTTGGCATATACTCTAGCACCAGTTGAGAAAGAGGAGAAACATTTTTGTAAACATACAAACTCATCAGATGGCACTGAATAATTCATTTATTCACTTGGTTTCAAAGTGCATGATCAGTTGATAATATAACATTTCACAGCCAAGATATTACAGGTGTAGGCTACATTTACATACTAGTGTTTGTATTAGTAAATACAATTTATTTTACATACACACTTTCATAACAGCAATGCCACTAAGAGAAAAGTAATGCATTGATCAGAAAGTTCATATCATATTACACTCTTGTCACTGAATGAAAAATAAAAAAAATACTGATTATATTCTTATCGGATATATTATGAACACCCAGTAGGTTATACAATACATCTTGCATGAACATGAATAAATGTCAGGAATAAATGGACTTGCTAAGTGACTTGCATTGCTAGTGCTTTTTTCTGACAGGCTACATATCTAGACAAATTAAACATAAACAATGTCCCATGCTATTTTTGTCGATTTTTTCTTGCATTTCCTTGTTTTTGGCTGAAATAGTTAACAGGAGTGTATACTTCATTCTGAGTCTCTTTCTCTTATACTAGCTTAGTGCAACAGGACTGTGGTTCATTTCCCTTCAACTGGCAGTGGAATATAAATATTAAAACACATTTCCATCTTGTGCTGAGGATGCTCATGCTTTTCCTGAGCCATTAGCAAAGCCACAAAAAAGCATCTTGCTTCTTTCTGCCTTCAGCTACTGTCTAGGACTAGGTCTTCATCTATTCCTACCTTGCCCATGCTAACACACTTTATGCACCGCCTGTAAAAGCTAACAATTCGCGATTGGCCAAGTTTGAAGGCCATACTCATAATGGCCATGCCCATGATAATAAACAAAAAAGTTAGCATGAAGTACTTTGGATGTTCAGGCACGATGTCACCAAAGCCAATGGTGGTCAAGGTGATGAAGGTGAAATAAAAGGCATCGAAATGGCCCATCTGCTTCTCCCAGAATTTCAGAATTTGACTGCAGAACACCATATATGCAAATACCACCAGCAGGATAACCAGCAGAGGGACTTTAAAGTGGTCCATCTCCTGTCCGATGCCAACGAATAACTTGGACTTGGTTTTGGGACGTGGTATACGGTCGAGATCTGGGCATGAGCAGGATTTTGTCAGAGAGCCTTTGAGCTTGAAGTTCTCCTTAATGATCATGCGGTCAAAGATCTCTTTGTTGTTACTAATCTTTACGGAAGTGTGTCTGAGGGACGACTGGGTTTTTATCACCTGTTGAATGTTCTTTGTCTTGTTCACCACAACATCCTGGGTGAACATATAGGTGTCATTGGTATCAGCACCTTGAAATTGTTTTGGAGGCGATGCCTTTTCAAGCCTGTGTATGCATGAGCGATGTAAGATCCATTGCCTGAAGAAAAGGCTGAGGTGAGTGTATGCTTTAGAGAGAAGAACAGCTAAGACATCGCCCACATCTGAGATGACTAGCAGCATGAGAGGGATGCCCACCATCGCATACACGATACAAGCCACCTTGCCTTCATCAGTCACTGGATACATTCGTCCATAACCTGTTATACAAGAAAAACAGAGCAGAACTGAGAGTAAGAAATCCTATTTCTAACACAATTTCCATTTTCTTCACCCATTAGACCAATGGGTCTCAGTACTGCCACCTGCTGGATGTCGTTATCAGTGCATCAGTAATGCAGTAATGCAATACAGTAAAAGTTAAGCAACAAAAAAAAAAAAACCACTCTCTATAGAGAGCAACAACAGCAACACTAATAATTAATAGGGCATTAATAATAATGATAATTATGTAATTAATTAAATTATTATAATTCTAATGATTCATTATTATACATTATTTTACTTTTATTTTTTTATTTGATCAGGGACAATGCACAGAAAAAACATTAGTCTAAAAAAGAAGAGATGTCATGTGCCAGGTTATAGCAAAAAATGCTAATTTCCACCCGCAGTCCCTGAACAGGTAGATGTTATAGGCCCTACGTACAAAAGTTCATAAAACATATTACAGAACAATACATAAAATCATTACTTTACTCACATCATAAAAACACACTCCACTTCAGGAATCTATCACTCACTCACTCACTTACTCAATCACTCATTCAGAATTTACATCGTTCATATCACAGTCAATTCAGTGCGTACAGGTTTGCTTTAATAATAACCACTGTTTGGACAGGCGTGTAAATGTACTATAGTTTGTGCATGAGATAATTTCATTTGGAAGAATATTCCAAAGGTTCGCTGCTTTATAAAAGAATGATTGTTGACCATATGTGGCTCTACGTTTTGGAACACTGCACTCTCCTCTGACTGTCGACCGTGTGGCTCTAGAAATTCTCTCCGAATTTAATGTGACAAATTTTCTCAAGGGGGGAGCAGCGATGTTGTGGATAATTTAATTTAAATAAATAAAGCAGAAATTTGATTATATTTAATGAGGTTTTCAAAACTCAAAATGTTATATTTACTTTGTACTTTACAGTGATGGTACTGGCGAGGCTTTTTATCATGGATTTTTATGGCCCTTTTATATAATGATTCAAGTAATTTTAAAGATGTTTTACACGATTGAGACCAACTAGACATGCAACACAGAAGATGTGGGACAATCATAGTGTTGAGGTATATATTTGAGGCTTCCGTAGTTAATGAATTTCTAATATGTTTATAGTTCATCAAATTAAATTTCAATTTATTACTAAGATTTTTTATGTGACTTTTAAAACCAAGGTTCGAATCGAGTATTAGACCTAAATATTTTGTTTCATTTACATTTTTAATTGTTTGTCCATTTACTTGAATTTCTTGAGTTACTTGTAATTTACGTTTATTTGAAAAAAACATTGAGACCGTTTTATCAACGTTTAAGGTCAGACAAGACGTATGTAACCATTGTGCAACTTTTTGCATCTCTTTTGATAATTTGTCAGCAACCTCCAGCTCATTTTCCCCAGAAGTGAAGATAACTGTATCATCAGCGTACATGATTATATCAACGTCCGAACACACTGTAGAGAGGTCATTTATATAGATGCTAAAAAGCAAGGGTCCCAAAATAGACCCTTGTGGCACTCCCATCGAAGTCCGGCTCTGAACACAGATTGGATGTTATTCACTTGCACACACTGATGTCGGTCGCTCAAATAAGATCTTATCCAATTTTGGGTGTGCTCAGAGAGACTGTATTGATTTAATTTACTGTAAAGTATCTGGTGATTGACAATATCAAAAGCTTTACGCAGATCAAGGAAGACTGCTCCCACCACCCTTCCCCGATCCACATATGCCCTGATAGTTTCCAGGAAGTAACAACAGGCAGAGTCTGTTGAGTATTTCCGTCTGAAACCAAATTGCATTGGAATTAAAAGAGCTTGTGATTCAAAGTGGGTAGTAAGTTGCTCTGCCACTGTCTTCTCGAGCACTTTTGAAGCAGCTGGGAGGATACTTATTGGACGATAATTGTTCATGTCTTGTTTGTTCCCAGACTTAAATATCGGAGTGACAATCGCAGGTTTTAAGGCTGCTGGAAAAATACCCTCACTAATCGATTGATTGATCATTATTGTTAACGGATCAGAGAAGATGTCCTTATATTGTTTAAGAAAAGAAGTATCAAGTCCATGACATTAGGACATTATGATGTCCTAAAACTGTTCTCTTAATATGAGGCAATACATTTATTTTAATAGGTTATTTCCATGGTGTCACATGGTTTTTGTTTTATTTTATCATGTACTTTTCTTCCCAAAGGTCAATGACAATACACTTGTTTTGCTGTCCCTTTTTGTGCAAGCATCAAAGCCAAACGTTTCAAAATGTCAAAGCTATTGAAAACAATAAATTGTTTAACTTGGTTAACTGCAATTGGTTTGTCAGATGACAAATAAGTCTCATTGTTGCCACTGTCTGGGTAGGTGATAATCATTTTTTTCATCAGAGCAAGTGTCAGAGAGGTTGATGTTAAAAATTATATACAAATTATATATACAGACTTAAAGTAAGAGGAAAAGATAGACTCATCTGAGCTCATCAGCCTAAAAAAACAATACTCATTAAAGTTAGCTGCTAATATAATCAAAGATACGCCCTTCCTAGATAACATAATGGACATCCACAATAGCCTGCTGTGTTTGGCACTTTTGCATAATGCTTTTCTGTAAGATCCTGAAAGATGAAAGTTTACATTTAGTTAATATCTGAGCTGTGGTTAGCTGTGAATTACAATTAGTGGAGAGATATATTTTCCCCACATCCTCCACAGCCATGAATGTAAAAGAACATAATTTGCCCCTGAATAGAGACAGAAGACATGTTGCTTCTACAGTATGTTATTATGTATAGCAAATCATGATTTGATTACAATGCCTCTCTGAAGAGAGATCCATTTCCATCACAATGGTCACAATATTTTTTAAGCTGAATGCTTGTTGGGCAGTGGTTAGTTGACCTGAGTCTGAGTCCTGGCCTCTCTGTTGTTTCCTGTCTCACTTACACTTTCCTATCTAAAAAGATTAAACTGAATATGTTTTGATAAGTTTCACAAGTTTGAATGAACTTTTAACAAGTTTTTTAACTTATTAAAATAAATTATTCTGATTGTACACTGACTACTAATAAGGCAAGGTTTTAACAGCAGCAACAAATGCACATATTCAGCTATACACTTTAATTACTGTAATTAGTCAATTCCACTCACTTAACTGTAGTGGGCTTCAAAAAATACACAAAACTACATACACAGTTGCTTAAATAACTTTAATAATAATATTTCAAAATGTAATATTATGATTTGTGTTTACTTACAGCTGCTTCCATTAAAAATAATATTAATGATATTGTGGGCTCGTCATCCTTCAGTCTCTTCAAAATATTTCAAGTGTGCTTGTTGGACAAGTGCATAATGGTAAAGAACCATAACCATAATCTATATAATTTATCTCTTGGCTTAAACTTTGCCTGTTGCATGAGCATTACAACACAAACAAAATATAGATGTCTTTTCAATGTCTTAAAACCTCTGTCATAGCCTGTTACTCTCATTGATCTTAATGGATAGCCTATGCAAACACATGATTTAATCAAAATATTAAATGGTAAAAAGTGAAAAGTAATCCATGACATGCTGATCGCGACACCTGTTTTTTGTCTTGTCATGGTTAGGCTGGTTACTGCAGGCAACTGGATATAGTGTGAGCACTGAGAAGAGACTAAAGCCAAAGGTCAAGCTTTCTTAAGCAAATAACAAACTCAGTGGTCCATTGAATGCAACAACACTTTGAGACAAATATACAGATTTAAAATATATTGGGTAAAACCCAATAAAACAGAAAACTTTACAAACTTTGTGAAGCTCCAGAAAAACAATAAGACTACTCACCTATAGTAGTGAACACTGTGCAGGAGAAGAAAAGCGAACTGTAGAAGCTCCAGTTCTGATTCTTCTCCGTTTCATTCCGGAAGTCAGTCAAAATGTTTTCTATTTGAATTAATAATGCTTCCTGTGATGAGGCATCTAATTAACAAAATGAAATGAAGCAGGAAAAAAATGCTTATTAAAATTTTTTTTTAAAGTAGCATAAATAATTTATTCTTTTAAAATACAAGTGTACATTAGTTAGCCTACATTTTATAATATACAGTATCACATAAAAATAAATAAATGATAGAATCATTTAAACCATACAAATCCTATAGTTTATAATAAATTATCATTTAAATATATGAGCTCAAGGTAAGACCTCTGTGATTCTGTACAGTTTCCATCACATTTCGCGCCACCGCACGGATCTCCCGCTCCGACTCATTGTTGTGAGTATTCTTGCCCTCAATTTTTTGAAAGATCTGCGCTCCTAAAACCGCGTATAAAATGAGTGACAAAATGAGGAAAACATGAGAAAACAATCGCCAGAACAGTCTCGCGCATCTCCTCTTTGGGTCTGACTTTCGTTCCTCTTCTACCTCCTTCACGGACATCTCTCAGTCACTCAGAGAAGCGCAAATGGCTGAGGAGACGATTCTGGCTTCTCATAGCAGTGTGGTCAGGAGCCGTATGGACACCACCCCGCTGCAGAATCAAGCCACAGACCTAAACTGCCTGTTCAACTTCATGTTTAAGCTTAAACAATGACCTCACAGGAGACACAGCTCTACGCCCACAGAACCTCGTTAAACTCTTGTAGCATTTCAACACACGACTGACAGAGAAATAGCTTCAGCATACAGTTCTACGAAGAGAAAACAACAGTTGGCTATATATCTCAGCTGGGAAGTCCTTTGGGAACGCACTGTGGGAGCGACAGGTGCAGATGTGTGACATTTTAGCTTGAATGCCAGAGCTGCCCTTGGATGGGTCGTTCCCAAAAAAGGGCACCTGTTTTTGTCAATGTGAACATGTGTGCTAACATTATTTTGGGGTTAACAGTTGTGAAGTGATCAAGCTGTCATCAAAGCAAAAGGTGGCTACTTTAAAGAATCGAAAATATAAAACATAATCTGTGTATATGCTGACTATTAGTTAGTTTTTTAAAGGCATAGCTATATCCAAATAATATATAAATATTACAATGCTCATCACACATCAAAATGATTTTGTTCGCTGTGAGATGCTGGTCATGTCATATTAGGTGTGGCCTTTTACTATATCTTTAAATCTTTTAATTATTTATAACCATGCTGCCATGCACTTATCTAATAGCCTACTCTTGTGCATCTTCAGTGTTTCGCCCAGCAGGGATGTAGAAAAACTCCACTGGATGTTAAAGATGCACTTGATGGGTCATTGATGGGTTATTAACTTCCAGTGATATGCTTGAGAGGAAATGACCTAAAGTTTTTATTGAAATCATTGAGCATGTAAGACTTTACACATCTAATGACTATCTATGTAAGGGCACTTCTGCTCTCACTTTCAAATCACATCAAACTGAATCTTAAAACAGAAGCAGTGTGACAGAAGACTACACAACTCATAGAAAGAAAACAGTGCTGTATCTTTGTATGTCTAGCTGGCTTTGGAATGCTGTACAGTCAGGGGCACTGACAGCTCCACTGTCTGGTTAATGTTCTAAATGAGTAAATATTTATGCAGAAAGCCGTAGTGTTTGCCACCCACAGATTCCAGATCAGTTACTGGATAGATGCACCTTCTTCATGGCCATCATGGAAAAACATGTAATTTTGCCGGTCTTGTACAGTGTGTCAATTTTATCATAATTGACTTTTGCCAAGTTATGGGGGTGTCCCATATCCCATTTTAAAGTGAAGTGACATTCAGCAAAGTATGGTGACCCATACTCAGAATTTGTGCTCTGCATTTAACCCATCCGAAGTGCACACACACACAGAGCAGTGAACACACACACACTATGAACACACACCCGAAGCAGTGGGCAGCCATTTATGCTGCGGCGCCCGGGGAGCAGTTGGGGGTTCGATGCCTTGCTCAAAGGCACCTAAGTCATGGTATTGAAGGTGGAGAGAGCACTGTACATGCACTCCCCCCACCTACAATTCCTGCCGGCCCGAGACTCAAACTCACAACCCTTTGATTGCGAGTCCGACTCTCTAACCATTAGGCCACGACTATACGATATAATTACGACATAAAAGTTGATCTGTGTGTGTGTTTCAACTTTTTATGTCATAATTGTATGGGATTATGGGACACCCCCACAACCTCTAGTCTTCAGACATACAGTGTGAAAAATATTTATTTGATCCCCTGCTGATTTTGTAAGTTTATCCACTTACAAAGAAAGGAAGGGTCTGTAATTTTTATACTAGGTTTATTTTAACGAATAGAGACAGAGTATCAAGCAAAAGATCCAGAAAAAAAACACATTTATATAAAGGTTAGAAATTGATTAGCATTTCAGTGAGTTAAATAAGTATTTGATCCCCTACCAACCAGCAGGAATTCTGGCTCCCACAGACTGGTTATGTGCCCATGTGGAACACAGATTAGTCCTGCCACTTTAGGAAGTTACTCCTAATGTCAGCTCGTTATGTGTACAAGACACTTGTCCACACAGTCTGTATCTTCCATTCCAACCTCTCCACCACCATGGGCAAGACCAAAGAGCTGTCAAAGGATGTCAGAGACAAGATTGTAGATCTGCACAAGGCTTGGGCTACAATACAATCAGCAAGAAGCTTGGTGAGGAGGAGACAACTGTTGGTGCGATTATTCGGAAATGGAAGAAATACAAAACATCAATTGGCCTTGGTTTGGAGCTCTGTGTAAGATCTTCCCTCATGGATAAGGATGAACATGAGAAAGGTGAGGGATCAGCCCCAAACTACACAAGAGGAGGAATGATCTTAAGGAAGCTGGGACCATAGTCACCAAACAAAACATTGGTAACACACTACGCCGCTATGGACTGCAATCCTGCAGCATCCATAAGGTCCACCTGCTCAAGAAGGGACATGTACTGTACAGGCAAATCTAAAGTTTGACAATAAACAGCTAAATAATTCAGAGAAGGCTTGGGAAAAAGTGCTGTGGTTAGATGAGACCAAAATTGAGCTCTTTGGCATTAACTCAACTTGCCATCTCTGGAGGGAGAGAAATGCTGACTTTGACCCCAAGGAACACCATCCTTACGATCAAGCAGAGGTGGAAACATTATGCTTTGGGGCTATTTTTCTTTTTCTGTACAGGATGACTTCACCGCATTGAGGGGCCAATGGTCGGGGCCAATGGTCGGAGCCATGTACTGTAAAATCTTGGACGAGAACTTCCTTTCCTCAGCCAGAACACTGAAGATGGGTCATGGATGGGTGTTCCAGCATGATAATGACCCGAAACATACTGCTAAGGCAACAAAGGAGTGGCTCAAGAAGCAGCACATTAAGGTCATAGGGGCCTTTAGAAAATCCATGGAGGGAACTGAAACTTGGAGTTGTCAAATGACAAAAATCCCTCCCGAGATGTGTGCAAACCTGGTGACCAACTACAAAAAATGTCTTTCCTCTTTTCTTATAATAAACCTACCATAAAAATTACAGGCCCTTCATTTCTCTGTAAGTGGGCAAACTTATACAATCATCAGGGGATCAAATAAATATTTTCCCCACTGTATTAGAAGGCTAGATTGCTCCAAACCCCAAAATTGGGACAAGGCAAATTTACCTAAGGATAATATGGGCCATATTCACCAATTGGGGTAAATTAACAGTCACAAACAAACAGATGTAGTCATAATCAGGTGAATAGAATTCACAAAAAGGGGTAAGACATGCTTCTTTTGGGCATAAAATAATGGCACAAATACCAATAAACTGACTACCATAATCCTTAGTAAATCACCATGCATGACTCATCTAAATCTCTCCCATCGATTCTGTGTCTGAAAGGGAAACTCTGAAAAATGCATATATGATAATGTCAGCCAAAAAATAACTGTCCGTGTCTTTTCATTCACGTCTTAAGTAAATACTGATGATAGTTTTGCGCTGGCACAAGCTGTTAGAAAATCTGGTAAACAAATATGATAAAAAAATTTGTTTGACTACGGCTTACTTTATGAATATTTCAAATACTTGATATTGTTGAATAGTCAACATCTGCTCAATACACTGTCAGCATGAGTAATGCTATGAGTAACCATCTAGATCTAAAAGGTTATTGTCAGGCAGTATCATTTAAAACACTAGCATTTGAAATAAAAGCTGATGAAGAACAGCAATCATCTAATTGATTCTTGGAGAAAAGTATAAAGGGAAAATAATGAGAATTTAGACAACAATATAGAATATTAAACATTTTTATTCAATATCTGACCCACTCCTCGTCTCATATTAAGAGATTGTTTAGCACAAATAACCTGGTTAACATTAGACAACAAAGTAATGTGACTGATGGATTTATGATTATAACATGAAAATGAAACGAAACAACAAAAAAACAACATTTATAGTCATCATATCATAAACCAACACTCTGTGCACTTATCAAGTCAATCAGTTGGCAGTGTAACACAAAGCTAAATTAACAGCTTAACAATCTGGATTTCCCAATTAAATAAACAAACAATTTATTATTTAGAATTTAAAACCTTTTATAACCCAAAACTGGTTTTCATGACTTTTCCATAAAAAAAGAAGAAGAAGAAAAAAGAAACCCTTGTGGCATATTGCAGTCATTCATATCCACACTAAGTGGTACATAGTGTTGCACATTCACAGGTCTGATTCCACTCTCAGTTTCATATGAAAGACAAATCGTAAAACCATCATCAATCATGCTGTAGCTTGGGGGAATAATAAAATAGTGTTTCTACCCTGCAGGTTTATTAGAGTGCAGGTCGCTGAAATGCAGCGTGTCAGAGAAGCGTGTGGCTGGGCATCGTTTTAAAGTGCTTCTGATTTAGTCACTGATTGTACATTCACACTTCAGAGACTCGTTCAGTCGTTTTACAGGCCTGTTCACCTCATCATTCAGTCTACCTGTCACAAATACCACCAGTTTCTATTTGGTTCTTGCTCCAGAACATTCACAACACTTCTGGCTATTTAGCAAGACTTTATGATTCCCTTTGGCTAGTGAAAGCACATTTTGAGCAGACACACTTCACATTAAAGAAGAAGCTCTCAAATACCTTCTTTTACCTAACATCTTTAGTTTAAATCTACACATATAGGGATCATTACTTTAATAAATGTACATGTAATGTTGTACATTATACAACAAGAACATATGTTCTTTAATGTACAGATTACCTGATCTATACATACTTATATCATTAGTTTCATGTGTGATATTGTAAACAACATTCTGTCTGTATGAGTAAATCTTTTCTGTCAAAGAATACAAGCTGACTTTCCATAATATAAAGATGGTACCCAAAGCATTCTCTACGAAAATAATTTTGCAGTAAGAAACTGAGCTAATCTCACTTTTAAACCGTTGGTGCATTAAATTAGTTGCCAACACAAATGCCGAGGTCATTCACACAAGATGTGCTCTGGTATACTTCTGCACCTTCTTTTAGTTGTTTTGCTATGTAAACACACTTAACAGACATCTTTGACCACAATCACTGCTTTTTATGTCAAAAACCTATTAAACATTTCATCTTATTCCACTACATATATCTTTTTTGCAAGCAAAAACACTTCCTGTATGAACAGCCCTTTTGTCTTTACAAAAAATATGAGTATTGTTTTGTCAAAATAACACTATATTCTGATCAAAAAAACTACAAAACTAGTCCCTACTGAAAAGAAAAAGTAAATCTCCAGTTGTGAATAATTGAACATAATTATCCAATTTAAAACACTAGGAAGTGTGTGTGTGCTCCGGGTTTGATTTGAAGGTTTGCTGCAATGTAAAAGGCAGAACTGAGCTCCCACATTCAAAGCTTCTACTAAAACATACGGCCTCTGTTAAAGATCACAGGCTAAACAAAACATTTAGACAATCAGATAGACAACATTGCGGGTTAACACATTATGTAAATGTTTAAAGCATGTACACTGTGGATGTATTGATGTGTGTGTACTGTATATTACATGTGTACGTACTGTATGATGAAATATATATTTGTGTATGGAAGAAAGGCACTATAAAACACTGAAGCTGTAGAGGTTCCAGCTGTCAGGAAGGTACAAATCTATAAAAGATACTCTATTTGGACGACACCTTTGTTGGAAAATAATCGTGTGAAATATTTAGAAAAAAATCTTACTCCGGAATTAACAAAATCATTACAAAACGATGCTTTTTAAAAAGAAAATCTGTATCTATAAGGGTTCCAGTTTATTAAATATGGTTTTGGCAGGTAAATGAACCATACATGACCTATTGTGCCAGACCAAGTCCTTCGAGGAGACAGCGAAAAGGCTTAGTGCTCAATCAGACAAAGGCCTGGGCATTTTTAACCTTTATAAAGAGCAGCAAATCAAATCCAGTTGTTAGATGCTTTGCTCTGCATATACAGTACATACCTGCTACGGACATTGAAATGCTTCAAATACTACAAAATGATTAGTGTATATGCGTCACAGTGCTCAACCAATTTTGCAGGGGATGATGGGAAGAGCAGTTTCTCTTTTAGAGTCTCACAGAGCTCCAGCCGATCAGGAGTCACGGGTCATGACTCACGGGAGTCCAGCTTACTGTACTTAACCCGGGCACTCGTCATTGTTTGCAACAAGAACGGCAGCTGGTAGTTTCGAGGCACAATGCCACGGACGTTACTCTCGAAGTACTGGAATGGGCTGAACCACCACACACGAGAGAACAGGTTGCCAGTGGAAATTTCCTTTAGAGCCTATAGGACAGTAGAAGAGATCCAATTTGGAGACAATATATGTAATGCCCAAGTTTTTCAGAAATATATCAAATGCAGATGTTACTAAGTGAAGAGTTAGCAAATCAACTGTAATAAAATGTATTTTTTTAGGTGCACACCCTCAGAAACCAACTACTGGCTTGATCAATATAATCAAAGTTCATCTATGTATGTGTATTAACGTATGTTTTTCTTCATAATCCCTCGATAAATGTCTAATTTATGTTTTTAATCTTATTTTTATTAATGAGTTATCACCTTATTTTAACATTTAAATGATTGTTGTATTGTATATTTATTGTTTTTCTAGTTATCACTTGTCTGGCATATAATACTTTATCAATACACGTTTCATAATTGTATTGTAAATATTTCAATTTTGTATAAGCACAATCATGCCATTAAAAAACTGAATTGAATTGTTTGAAGAAATATTTGCACAAGTGCAGTGTAGTTTATGCATCATATTCACTATGGAAGCATATGGGTAGCATTATTCAATTTGGGATGTAATATGCAAAATGACAATGCAATATGTAAAATGGCAATGCATTTCTGTATTTACATTTACATTTTCCAATACATTTGTGCAACGTTTGGTGCAAAATGAAAATGAAAATTAAATTACATAATTTTCATTTGCCATTTACTACACCAGTTTTAATATGTAAAATGAATATTAATTTTAACGCTTTATAAGTTGCAAAATTAAAATGAAAATGTATTACAGAAATGATTAGATATGTCTAAACATGTTAAAGCAAAAACTGTGGCAAAATGATCATTTAAATGCTATTTTTCTTAATTGCATTAACACTCACAGTCAAGACACTTACGATTGCATTTTCATTCGGTGTCCCGCAATAAATGTAGCAAAATTCAATGTGCACATTGAAAATGCATTCCGAGCCGATCACGTGTCCCCGCCCTCGCGCCACGTCAATCATTGTGTGAACAAGGCGGGGCTTACAGAAGGTCAGAGACTCAAATCTCAAGGAGCGGATTCAAGTGAGACAAGATGGACAAGACAGTTGGTCCGTGTGTGTTTTGATCATTTCGGTTTATGGCTTCAATATTTCATTCGCACTTGTGGGCGGAGCTGAAACGCTGCTTTCATCTGATTGGTGTAATCGCTCCACCTTCAGTGCGAAGTCAGTGCGAGTGAAGCACTGTAATGTCTGAAACTACACTCACTGTAAATTAGCATCATATTTGAATCAGATGTATCTGGGCACATAATTCGTGCTGCTGAGACCTGCAAATTATTTCTAGGTTGTAGTATTGTATGAATATTGTCCCACTGATAAAAACAGTGCAAATAGTTCTGTCCCTTTGGATAACAGTGAAGTGGAAATAAATATAGTTAAATTTATGAAATAAAATTAAATAGGATTTTTTGGGAAGGTAAGTCTGGCCAGTTATACAAGCAACACTAGTCAGACGAGTCTGAAGATCTGAGCTGAATTTGGTGAAACATTAAAGTTCTAGTCTGCGTCAATTACTCTCATAATAAATAATAATAATAATGTTACCTGTATTTTCGGTATAAGTTACATCATTCCAAAAATACGTCATGACGAGGAAAAAAACATAAATCTCACTGGACTATAAGTCGCATTTATTCAGGACCAAGAGAAAACATTACCGTCTACAGCCGCGAGAGGGCGCTCTGGGGTAGGCTACAGGAGCACTGAGCAGCATAGAGCTAATTTTACTATTTTTATTTAGAAATGTAGCTATTCATTTTTACAATTATTTATTAATGTCACACACACACACACACACACACACACATACCTAGTGCCTTATGACTTAAAAGATGAGAGTGGTAAATGTTACAGACATGGAACTGTTCAGTCTATTGTTGATTTTTATTTCCACTTCACTGTTATCCAAAGGGACAGAACTATTTGCACTGTATTTATCAGTGGGACAATATTCATACAATACTACAACCTAGAAATAATTTGCAGGTCTCAGCAGCACGAATTTGCCCAGCTACATCTGATTCAAATATTATGCTAATTAACAGTGAGCGTAGTTTCAGACATTACAGTGCTTCACTCGCACTGACTCTTATTCTGTCTGAAAGAATGAAAAGACAGAGCTGAAGGCTGTCAGATGAAAACCGATCCGATTCGACCAATCAGATGAAAGCAGCGTTTCAGCTCCGCTCACAAGTGCGAATGAAATATTGAAGCCATAAACCGAAATGATCAAAACATACACGGACCAACTGTCTTGTTCATCTTGTCTCACTTGAATCCGCTCCTTGAGATTTGAGTCTCTGACCTTCTGTAAGCCCCGCCTTGTTCACACAATGATTGACGTGGCGCGAGGGCGGGGACACGTGATCGGCTCGGAATGCATTTTCAATGTGCACATTGAATTTTGCTACATTTATTGCGGGACACGGAATGAAAATGCAATCGTAAGTGTCTTGACTGTGAGTGTTAATGCATTTAAGAAAAATAACATTTAAATGATCATTTTGCCACAGTTTTTGCTTTAACATGTTTAGACATATCTAATCATTTCTGTAATACATTTTCATTTTAATTTTGCAACTTATAAAGCGTTAAAATTAATATTCATTTTACATATTAAAACTGGTGTAGTAAATGGCAAATGAAAATTATGTAATTTAATTTTCATTTTCATTTTGCACCAAACGTTGCACAAATTTATTGTAAAATGTAAATGTAAATACAGAAATGCATTGCCATTTTACATATTGCATTGTCATTTTGCATATTACATCCCAAATTGAATAATGCTACCCATATGCTTCCATAATTCACACACACACATACATAATGTGAATTTAATGATTCCATAAATGTCTGTTTCATTGTAGTTCTATGGAATTCTCTTTTCAAGTTGCAAGCAACATAAATAAGAAATGCATCTAAATACTGATTATCACTTTAAATATATCTTAGAAAAATTATGTCAATTCATAATTTATTTAATTTAGTACATGAATAAAGGTACAAGGTACAAACAAAAATGTACCTGCTGATTGGCCATTGTATGGTACCACCAGAAGAGGCGTGTGGTCATGAAGTAGGCCAAAACCACATCAATGGTGTAATGGTCATGAGCCAAGAGGATACAGAAGATGCCGACCGCACTCAGGCACCAGCAGATCCAGTGATACCACCAGAACCTCCGTGGAGAATCTGTTACCCATTAAAAGACAAAAGCAAAACAACTAAATTGGTATAATAATTTCATGGTGCAAGTAGATGCATTTACCAAACTAATGGTGTTATCAAACTTGTATGTAAGTATTTCTGAGTATTTTCTAATAATGTATTTTTAGTGTATATGTCATTGCCCTTCATTTCCACTAGATGGAGTTATCAACAAACCAAAACAACATTCAGAGGCTAAAATCACATTCTGAAGTATCTTCTGACATGATTGTTTAGGAGTATGTGTACTCACACTCTTTAATAAAGAGGTATGTTAGAGTCAGCATCACTGTGTGTCCACTGTACAAGTAATCTCCACACAAAGAGTGAGAGCCGGTGATTGACAGGCCGCCACCGGCCATCATTTTCATTACCCGCCGTGACTGTGCCTCCCAGTCACCGAAGAGCTGGAACACACACACACAAATAGAAGTATATACAAGCACAGAACCATTTATAGATAGACAAACAACCAAAATATTATTTCATTAATTCATTATGTTATCTTTATTACTCTCTCACAAAATGGTTCAAAGGATAGTCCTTCCTTCTAAATAAACTAAAGCAGTGGAGCATTTTATTTAAAACAAGTGCAAACAACATGACAACAGCACATACACATAAGAGTGAGATACTCAAAAATAAATATTCTGCCTTTATTGTATTTCATATGGCTAATGCAGATTTTCTGATACAATTAATTCAGAAACCACAAGGTAACCACATGGTGTCTGTAAATTCTTTGTGTGAAGAGCAGACTGAAATATAGGTCATTAGTCACAGATAATTTCTGCTGCAGCTCTAAAACATCAGTTGCATGTGCATATTTATATTTAGAAGCATGATTGAGAACTGAAATTATGGCCGAGAGCACGTTTTTTCATCTACATGTGGTTTGAGCACTTGACCCTGTTTGCACCTGTATTTAGCACAATCCACTTCAGAAAGTATGCCTTCTCTAGGTCAAAATTAACCTGCATAAAAGGTCTAGTTTCAGTGATGAGCTACAATAGTTGTTGTCCTTCCACAGTTACCTTGGGGGAGCACTTGAAGTGCATGCCTGGCACAGGTAATGTTGTAACGTACATGGTCACGCATCTGTACAAATACAGAGTCCCCACAATAAAAAAGAACCGGCGACCGATTATGGACCTGCAAACGGAGAGAAATCAGGGTCAGAAAACAGCCAAACAATATAGTTATGCCAAGCCATTTAAGCTAATTAATTAAGTTCTTTAATCAGTATTTACAATTATTGCAGTTTCTTTTTTAATGTACAGAAACTAGGAGTGTCCATAGACTAAAATCACTTAAAAAAATGATTAAAGAACCGACCTGTGTTTAAGCAGAAGCCACTGTGTAAACCACAGTCCCACGAGCAGCATGCCGTTGATCTCACAGATGGAAAACGCCCACTCCACACGATTGAACAGATCAAAGAATTTATCTGGCAGGGGCGGAGACTCTTCCTTGGGTGGGACACGTTCGTGCACCACTGAGATCACGACTGTTGTCGTGAGGAAGCAGAACAGAGCGTAAAGGAAGGCCACACCTGTTTTGAACCACTCAGTGGGATACGGCGTGCGCTCCTGCTCAGGCAGCGACGGAATCAAGATGCGAACCACCTTCGAGTGCAAGCCATTCTTTGGACTGCCGTTGAGGATCTTGCCGTTGCTAACACTAAGGGTGATGCCACTGTGACCATTGGCTTGGTTACTGTTTTCGTGGTTGTTGTTCTTATGCGCCTTCATTTGGCTGGTGAATCGCAAAGTCTCTATACGCTCCAAAAGTTGTCGACCACTGTCCCCCGTGACCAGGGACAAAGGCGAGGCCTTAAAGTCTTCCTCAGAGAGTCTCAAGAGGGCTGGGCCGTCCACATTCCTCAATGCATCCATGTACTCCTGCATGCCTTCATCAGTCAGCCAATCAGAGACATCACTCGCTGTCCACAGCCTCACCTCCTTCATGTCTGGGCAAGAGAAAGTAGGATGGCCTTTTCAGAGGTTTCCACTCAGCAGTTGAGTGCCCGGACAGTAGTCATACTGTCTCTGGGACATTGGATGAGAGTAGCTGGGAGGTCCAATTTTTCACCCCCTCCTCCTCCTCCAATGTTGTTAAAATGTAGTAATGACAAAATAGGACAATTTTTGTAGTCTCAAGGATGCTGAATCCAGTGTGTGCACCAATGTACAGCCCTGAAGAAAGAAAAGCACATACAAGTTAGCTAACAGATAGTGATTTGATATTATATACAGAAAAAGTGAGTCATTAATTGCCCTAGCAGTCCTAGAAAACAGCACATTTTTTTCTGACAGTTACAGAGACGTGTGCGTGTCACAAGCGTACATCCTGTTTGATAGTGTGGTCCAACGACAGTAACTGTGGACACAGCATGCAGTTTGTGTGTGTGTTAGAGGAATATATATATATATATATATATATATGGGTAATGTTCATGGTTTGTTAGTGTATTTACCAACCATAGCAACTGTAGTTCAGCAGTATGAGACAAACAATAAATAAAAACCCCACACTGAAACACCCGAATCTGAATCACCATCTTGATCAACAGCAGTTCTTCAGTAGAAAAAGAGCACATTTGCTTCTCCTAAGGTCAGCACTACTGAAAGTCAGTGTGATTATAACTTAATGTATTAACATTCATTTAATTTCAAATGAAATGGAAAGAAAATGATGCAATCTGCTTCTCTTACATAATTAAAATATCAACATACATTGTTGAAAACTTAGGGGGTCTGCAAGATTATTAAATATTTTTTTAAAAGTCACTTATTTTCCCCAAGGCTGCATTTACTTGATACAGTAAAAACTGTAATGGTGTATAAAAATAAAAAAATAAAAATTATTTTCATTTAAATTTAAAATGTACTGAATACACCAGTCTTTAGTGTTACATGATATTTCAGAATTATGTAATTTGGTGCTCATGAAATATTTTGGTCACTCTTTATTTTAAGGTCCAATTCTCACTATTAACAACTATTAAGTAGAACTTTTCCCTCAGTAAATTCGGAATTTGCTGCTTATTAATAGTTAGTGAAGTATATGTTTAGGATTAAGGGATCTAAAAAATGCTATACATCCATAATAAGGCATTAAAATGTGTTTTATATGTACTAACAAACACCCAATATGCTAGTAATATGGATGTTAATAAGCAACTAGTTAAGAATAAGAATTAAGTATTACCATTATTTCTTTTTTACATCAATGTTGAAAACAGTGCGTCACTTAGCTATTGCTAAAAATATATCCCAGCGACTTAAGACTGGTTTTGTGGTCCAGGGTCACATACATTACTTGTTACATAATAACTACCACACACACACACACACACACACACACACACACACACACGCACACACACCCTGAGTGCTCTGAAATGCAGATTACGACTTCTACCTGCCAAGCTGAAACATGTACTGTTTGTGTGTGTAATTAAGCATTCAGCAGAATACAAAGAGCAGAGAGATTAAAAGTCTCTGACTCAACACTATGTTGAAGACCTTTGGTTATTAGATCAGATTAAAAGGGGGGGGGGGGGTCACTCACAGTCACATAGACACACACACACACACACACACACACACAGCATAACCAGGCAGCATAACCAGGCAGCACTAAGAAACAATAACAAGCAACTTGGAAATGATGGCAAATAACCACAGGCCATATATGTCAGATAAACAGCCAACCATTAGCTTCCATCCTTTTAGCAGATCTGTGTTGCTCTTAGAGAAATGACCTGTGGGCAAGAAGTAGTTTAGTTTTCCACAATTGTGTTATTCTACTTTTTTTTTTGGTCAGGCCTTAAACCCTTTGACGTCACTAAACCAATTTTATTTTTGGATTGTAGGAGGATCTGTCACATTCATCAGCTCATGTTGTTCTTTTTGTTGCTAGAAGTTATCATTTTATTTTACATATCATTGTGTTTTTTTCGTTTATCGTTTTGCATTTTAAAAGTGTAAAAGTTACATTTATTAGCCAACATTAATCTTTAATGCTTCTCTACTTGACATTTTCGTTTTAATAGTCTTAAAACAATGCATTTCCATTTATTACGATTAATCATTAACAGTGTTCAGATTTTAACTATGTGTGCATCATTACAGTTTGTTCCAGTTTTTCCAGTAAGCTGTCTACATTAATGTGTAAATGAATAAAGCACACTGGATTAAAAAACCTCAAATAAACAATGAACAAACTGACATGAATAACCAAATCTCGCTGTGACCCACTCAATAAACCTGCTCAGTAAGATTTTCTATAAAGCCTCATTTAACACTGCTGCTGATACTCAGTACACAAACCAAACACACAGACTTTCTTCTTCAAAGGGTGACATCCAAAACAGCCATGAATGAAAAAGCGACAGCATTTGAAAAAAAAAAAAAAAAAAAAAAAACAACAACAACAAGCAGCTGTTGTCCGAGAATTACCCACATGGATAAACACAAACTTCAGCATACACAGCTGACAGTACAATAAAAAACCTGCTTGACTGATGAACACAGCAACACAATATTAAATAAAAACTTAAATAAAAAAATATCCCTTTAAAAACACAAGGCTTTCAGTTCTCAACAGCCTTCACCAGGGGTCGGCAAGTACGTGTGGCATCGGGCCAAAAAAAAAAAAAAAAGACGGGCCTCTAGACGGAGAGCCACAACATAGTCAAAGGATAATTAAAAAAATTCAATGATGAAAAATGCAACTGGAATTGCTTGTGACAGACTGTTAAAGTGTCTTCTGTAACTGGTAGTGTATAATAATATAATTAACATAATAGAGCAGGACCAAGAAAAACATGAAAAAACATCAACCTTCTTAAAATCTTTACACTGTTTGCTAATTACTGCATCAAGGGAAATCAACTGCAACATTTATGGGACTAGGCCTGTCACGATAACTACTTTTTCTTGTGCGATATATTACTCCAGAAATAATTGTAATAAACAATATTATTGTCATTTTTAGACCATTTTATGCCACTGAATATATAATAGCATAATAATGCAAACACACTTTCAAATCACAACAAACTTTTAATTTTTAAGAATATTTAGATCATGGCAATTAAGTATCAAAATATTAGATACCTTACCTAACACCTGAATAAATGTTAAATAAAGATTTTCTAACAAAAAGTGCAAAGTAGAAAAAAGAACAAATCACAAATGACAGATTTTGCCATGACCTTCTTTTCTCTGTAAATTAAGGGTGCACTGTATTGCTGAAAAACACAATCCCTACTTAGCAGTCAGATGTCCGTATGCACCAAGGCACAGATCCCTAAACAGGGCCATATCTGCAGATGTTTTTTTTTGTTTGTTTGTAAAGCATTTTTAAAATTTGCTAGCACCAACTACACCATGTTATGTCCGAAAAGCTGCCACAGACACTGGTGCATGTGGAATGCAAAGAACATGGTGACATTAATTTTCATGTAATGAATCATACAACTTTATGGAATTCCAAGGAATGTCACGACATACAGTAGCTTTTCATACCATTCTATAACATTATATACAATTCTATGAATTCCAAAACATAAAATGCATTATATGACATTTAATATAAGTTAGTATTAAAAGTCTGGATGGAGACAAGCCCAAAATGGAGAAATTCCTTAAAAATAAGGAAAAACCATTTTAAAAGAAAAACCATTTTTAAAAAGTATTTAAACATTTATTTTATTTTTAAAATAATAGGGTACAGAAAAAATGTAATTATTTGCAAAACCATAAATAGAAACAACAATACGAACATTTATAACAGCTGCAGATTAGATCAGAGTGTACGGACCAAATGAGCTTTAAAAACTACATTTTTGCATGACTCAAACTTGAAAGACAATTTAATGGCATACAGTATATATGCAAGAGCCACTTTCATTTTATGTAGCTGCTAGGTGAGTTTTGATTACCTCTCATTTTACATAATCTTAAAACAAACATGGCCTCTTAACACACCTGGTTCAGTTCCTATTCACAAAGGGTGGCAAATATTTACAGAACACACATATACAAGAACACAGCTCCTAGACAAATGTGCATGCAAGCAAAAGAAAACGAGATCACTATGAGCTAGAGATGTGAATAGAAGAGTCATCTAGCCATTAAAGTCCATGTCAATAATATTGTCCTTTCTTTAGTAGACAGTCCAACCAATGGAATGGTGGAAACAGTCATGTTTTTCATTGGTTAAACTTTTGTTTAACAGATGACACACTTGAAATTAATGAAAAAACACACCTGCTACCACAAAAGAAACCTTTCCAACTACTAAGACTAGATATAACCAATATTACATTAAGACCATTGATTGGCCAAACAGAACACATTGATGTCTTTACTAGTTAGTCATGGCAGGAATAAATAGCTTATTTGCCTTTATTCAGATTTAGTAGGAATTGCTTACAACTGGACATTCTGGTTAACATTACATTTTACAGGCAGATAAATGCATCATGCAGCTGCCATTCACACAGTAAAAGAAAACTGGCATCATACCATTCTAAATAATTGTCATTTTAGAATTATAGAATTGCAGTATATAGTTACACATTTGTGGCATCTATACTGTTAGGTTTATGGTTTAGTTCAAAGTGTCAATAATAACTCAGACTTTATAACTTGCCCATAAAATGTTAGGTTAGTTGGATCTATCTCCTGCCTTTAACACTGTGAATCATCAGACCCTCCTGTCCACTCTTTCTTCACTGGGCATCACAGTGAAGTAGAATCCCTGTGATGCCCAGTGAAGAGAGGGTGGACAGGAGGATCTGATGATTCAGTGTTAAAGGCATGAGATAGATACAACTAGGGCTGTCACTTTTGTGAAAAAATCATTTTCGATTTTTAAGACATAAGTGTTAATTGAATCGATTGTAAAATCGATTTTCCATGTCTAAAACAAAAAAAGACGTTTCCTTTTTCAACGTCAAATAACGGACGAACGTAAAGAGAGCACTGGAAACGCACAAGTCACCAAAATGTCTTATTTATTGGCATGAAGTTTCATGCAGAATAACAAACAGCAACAGAAATGCAACATCCTCGAAAAAATATATATGCAGACTGCAAAGGGGACGGCTGCCATAACAAAAGAAAAACATCACTGCAGGCTTCAACCCGACTGCATTTATTATTTAGTCAATTCAAAAAAATTTAAATAATGATTAAATCCATTTCAAACAACTGTTCAAAAAGAAAACGTGCTCCAACCGCACTGATGTCTCAGGGACACTCAGGTACAGCTGCGCAAGGTGGGGGTTACTGCCAATTTTCCACCACAAAAGCCGGTTACTGTCAGCTTGCAATGTTCCTTTTCATAACTCAGAATATCCTGTAACTAGATGCGCGAATGAGGCAAATTCGTGTCTACCACGCCGCGAGACCTCCAGACGCACGTAAATGCGTCTTTACATTGACTTAACATTGAAATCATTGAAATCAAATACTGAAATCAATCAGTATTTTCTGTCTAGCTTTCGCAATGCATACTGCACTTTCAGAATTCTTTATTTTCTTTTTCTGCTTGTTTGTGAGTTTTGTTACATCTATATTTTTTAATTGTTTAATTATTTTAAAATGAATAGTGTGGATATTTGGTTAAAATCGATTCCCTATTTTCATTTTCCAAACTTTTTTGTTTGGTCCGATCGATTGTGCATTCGATTTTCGAACTAAAAGTGACAGCCCTAGATCCAACTAACCTAACAGTTTATGGGCAAGTTAAAAAGTCTGAGTTATTATTGACTTAAATTATACACTTTGAACTAAACCATAAACCTAACAATAAATACATTTGCTTAAAAAAACATCAGCAACCAGTATCAGAATCAACCAATTTTCTAATTTAAAACAAAAAACTAAAATATGATTCTGAATCAGCTATGATCAATGCATCACCACTTATAATACTATATAAAGGCCTTAAATTGGAAGTACATTCTGGGATGTCTTTTCCTATCGATTCTTCAATAGGTAGATCTTGTCTTTGATAAAGGCCAAGGTCAGGGATTTTGGGCTTAAAAAGACTGCTGACCACAAAGCCTGCATCTAATATACAGGCACGCATCCGTTTTTCTCTCAACTGTTTACTTTCCCTTTAGACATAACCAGCTGTGTTTATATATAAACCTTGTGTGTTTTTACCACAAAATATACCACAAAATTTAACTTCATGTGTATGTGTTCAGAAAAGGCGCATGTCAGAGCACCACTGCATAGGGCTGCACGATAATGGTTAAACTGATTATCACGATTATTTTGATAAAAAATGTATTCACGATTATTAATAACAATTATTCTATTCTGCTGGGAAAAAAACTGCTAAAACCAGCCTAAATTTAGCTGTTTTAAACTGGACTGCCAGCTTGGTTAAGCTGGTTGTTCCAGCCCGTCTCCTAGCCTGACCAGCTAAGGAAGTGTTCAAAACCAGCCTTCTGACCAGCAAAGACCAGGCTGGATGACCAACTAAAATCAGACAACCAGCCTTGCCTGGTTTTAGCATGTTTTGCTAAACATTTTTTTTTCATGTGTCCTTTAACCAGCATACACTGACTATACGCTGACTTCATTTAATCAATTATGATAATACAAAACTCATGGTTTTGGTTAGTGTTTTCTCATCTGTATTCACATTACATTTTCTAAGTGACAATTTCAGATCGCACAGTAAATATGCTGAAAGATACACACTGAAAACTAACATTGCCATGCCATTTTCAACATGAAAACTTGTAAAAACTTTAGAAACTCTTAATATAAATTCCAAAAATTCCAATTTATTCCCCATTGTATTGTCACAGGTAGGAAAAGCACATTTATTCCTCAAACACAATAGATCCATTATTGAAACTCAGTGAAAGTTTGATCATGGCACATTTGGTGACACAAACACTACAAATGGCTTGTGAAAAAACACACATTGTCTATATGACACTTTCATGTACCGTATTTTCTGGACTATAAGTCACACTTTTTTTCATAGTTTCAGGTGCGACTTACTGACTTTAAATTAATTTGACATGAACCGAAAGAAATGAACCAAGAGAAATGAACCAATATAAAACATTACCATCTAGAGCCGCCCTCTCGCCGCTGTAAACAGTAATGTTTTCTCTTGGTTCTAAATAAATGCGACTTATAGTCCAGTGCGACTTATATATGTTTTTTTCCTCATCATGAAGTATTTTTGGACTGATGCGACTTATACTCAGGTGCGACTTATAGTCCGAAAAATACGGTAAGCAGAATATCGTTGTGGAGAGATCGCTAAACATGCATGTTTTCATATCATCATCAGTGCTTGTTTCGCCATCAGTGAACGCACACAGGGTTGCCAGATTGCACAAATTAAATAAAACACCGGGCAGAAAGTGTATCCTTAGAAGTATCCTTAGTAAAGCTCTTCACATCTGGCAACAACAAGCATGAACACTAGTGAGAACATAAATGGCCAATTAAAAACACGTTTCAGACATAGACTGTAAAATAATATGGACGTAGTGTCCGTGACGTCACCCACAGACTCCTCATTAGCGGTTTTGAAGCCTAAAGTGTGTAGAGCGGGCCGTCGCCATCTTGGCAGCGCGTCACAGCGCGACTCTCCCGGATAATCGAAAATGGGCAAAAAGGCGGGAGCTGATTGCTGAAGCCACGCCCACCTAGTGCGGCGGCATTGTCAGCAGCAGCAATCCACCTGTCACTCCAGTGGCCACGCCCTTAATTATGCAGAACTTTAAGTCTTAATATAATTTAAACGGATGAGTTTTAAAAAAATTCACCCCCCTCACAGTTGTCATGAAGGGCAAAATTAGCAATATAGACCAAAATCATTTTTTGAACCAGGCTGTAAACATGTTTTTTTCTGCTGTAAAGTTGGGCATTTTAACATGGGGAGTCTATGGGACTGACTCCCTTTTGCAGCCAGCCTCAAGCGGCCAGCCGATGAATTGCAGTTTTAGTCACTTCCTTATTGGCCTCACGAGAGAGAGCGGGAGGTTGCCGCTCGGTTTCAGAATAAATAACGAGCCAGCCAATACCATGAAGATTATTTTTTAATTAATTGAGAAAGGTGGAAATCGTTATCGGATTAAGATACGATTAATCGTGCAACCCTACCACCGCAAATGAAATGTTTAACCTGGCAAGGCTTTAAAGCACATGCAAATAATGTACTTTTGTGACTGCCAAGTCGAACACCCCTAGTCCAGGCCCTTGTCATTTCTAGGCTGGACTACTGCAAAGCTCTTCTGGCTGGACTTCCATCATGCACAATCAAACCTCCACAAATGATTCAGAATGCATCAGCAAAACACAGAAAATATGACGTCATCGCGGTGTTGCCGGAAGTTCGCTCTGAGTGGTGCACACATTTTTTTTTACTTTTCGTGCAGTTCTGGTCCATTCTAGCCGAACATTCACATCTGTGCTGGCATTTGTGTAAAACAGAAGCAGTTTAATGTGAAGGTCAAACTTCATCAGGTTGCTTTTTGATGTAAAACAATGCATAGTTTTTTTTTGTTTTTGTTTTTTTGCATAGTTTGTCCAAGGCTTTTTATTTGAAGTATGTTTTATTTTTATTGTATAAAAATAGAATTAGAATTCATTTAAGCCCCTTTCACACTGCAATATTGCCGGGTTCACTTTAAAAAATTGCCGGAACACTTTACCCATGTATTTGCTGGAATCGCAGTGTGAAAGGGTCTTTAGATACTAATTATACACTATTTGCTTAAAGTTGTCTTGTGTTTGAGGCAAAATTAAGCCAATAGTTTTAGATTGTTTTAAGTTTGTGATTGTTTAAAGAAATTATTAATTCATCAACTCATTCATCACAAAACTTGTACCAGCAAATGTCTTTTTCTTACCGTTTATCCCCGATGGTTTTAGAGGACAATTACTCCTTGTCGCCCCCTGTCGTTTCAAAAAATAGTACAATGGCAAATGCGACAGGTATAAAAGCCTCATCCATTTGGGAAGGTGCGCAGTCAGCAGAGGCTTGCGTACCGGAGCCAGGTGAAAGTATAAATCCTGCTTTATGAGTCTGCATCTCCTCCAGAAGCCTGGGACCTACAAGATCTGCTTTGCTTTCTCTTTTGTTAATCTATTCCTGTCTAGCTTGTACTAATCTGAAAAATGTCTGAAATCTTGTATTAGAGCACTTCATGTGTTCAATTGCCTCTTTATGATGAATCTTTATGAATCGCTTGTATTCTTCAAGTCGTTTTGAATAAAAGTGTCTGCTCAATGAATAAATGTAAATGTAGTTGCGTAAGGTTAGATATATTCACACCACCATTTCATAAAATTTCAGAAATAGACATGGAGTTATAACCAAATTTACCTCAAGAAATCATACAAAATCAGTTTTTACTTATTTTACTTATCTAAAAACTAAAATCTGAATGATGACATTTAAAACGTTGAATTGTACAGATGACATAAGCAATATTAGGTCCTTTTATGTCCATTTTGTTTTGTAAGAGAGAGGTTGTGACAAAGCAGGTCGTGGGAAAGCAAATGTTTCTTTAGAGGAGGAAAGCAAGCCATATACTCGAATCTCCAACCGTGCTCTGCAAGTTTGTGAGTGGATTTTTCCATTAGGTGACGTTTTCAGTGTCTCTCTCTGTGATTCAGAGATGAAATAAATCATTTCTGCTCTACCAGCCCTGCATGAGGAAATTAAAGACTTCAGAAAAAGTTACAGCACAGGTTAATTTATCAGCGCCTCCAAGACTTAAGACGTCAACACTGTTTTGGTGCTCTCCTTGCTATTCTGCCCTACATCTACAGTCCACATCCTCCTCACAGATGTGTACCTTTACATAGCCCTGTGAGCCTGAATCCACCACATATGCTATATAAAAGTCACCTACATCTTGGATGCCCTGGGAGTAAGAAGATAAACATCAAATTTTCGTTTTTGGGTGAACTATCCCTTTAACCTCTCGAACGATCCATTTAAGACTGAATTACTCCTGACATAACAATTCTGGTGGACTATTCAGACATACATAACTTTTGCTATCTCCTTAAAGGGGTCATACGATGCGATTTCAATTTTTCCATTCTCTTTGGAGTGTCACAATCTATTGGTGCATGAAGAAGATCTGTAAAGTTTCAAAGACTAAAGTCTCAAATCCAAAGAGATATTCTTTACAAAGTTAAGACTCATTCAAACATGCGCTATTTGGAAATATTTGCGTAATGCCGCCCAAATGTTCACGCAAAGAAAGGCAGCGTGGTTTCAGTAACCGCAGTTAATGTTGAGGCAGCCATGTCAGATAGATGCTGTTTGTATCGAGGCGAAATCAAAATCACTCATTTAGCCTTCAGAAAGTAGATGTATTTAGGAATCTTTAAGATTACTTAAAACAGAACAGCGACGCATTTTATGGACGACATAAATGTAGGAGCAGATGTAATTCTGACTTTGCTACGACAATCTGGCGTTTCTGAATCAGCTACTGTAAGTATGTTTTGTTAATAGTTTAAGTATTTGCTATTGATTGTTCAAATGCTGAGTTTTGTGCATCGCGCACGTGTGTGCATGAGAGATAGAAACATGGTCACACAGTGGAGTCAGCTGTTTTAACCGTCCATGGATTGTTTACTGCAAACACGTATGACCTTCATCACTGTGTCTGTCACGCAACTATGTTCTCCGTTCAGGCTTGAACTGATGGTAAAACAAAGGACATTAGTAACTGTCTTCACATTTATTTTGAAAGATGAAGCTCGCAATTATGGAAAGGGGCATTACATTTCCAGCTTGCAGCCAATCAAAATGCACTGGGTAAGTTGGCCAATCACAGCAGACTGCGCTTGTTAGAAGGAGAGACTTTGTAGAAAACTATGTGTTTGAGAGAGGCAGGTGAAAGAGGAACTATAATAATAATAAAAATCATGTGTTTTTTAAACATTAAAGCATGTCAATATATTCTGTTACACCAAATACACAAAATAATGATCTTTAAAAAAGCATCATATGACCCCTTTAAAGAAAAACGTTTCTGAAAGCTGTCCATTGTTGCTTAAGTCTTGTAGTTCCCACACACGCCCCATGTATGTGGAAAATAAAATGTATTGTCTGATTCTCTAATCACCAAAATACAGTACTTTATTTTCTCACACCTTGAAATTAAATACAACTGAACTGTTGTTATGCAAAACACGTACTCCTCTTTCAGTGACCTTGGCAAGGTCGTCTTTCAACCCAGCTCCTCTAAACACCTGCAACTAAGTACAAACTCCCATAACCTCACCTCTTCCTGTTTGCACATTAAATGTTTTTATTAATTAACCTTATTAGTATGCATGCTCTCCCTAACCATCCCCTAAGCAGGAACCATCTGACCTCTACATAACTAAGACATTTTCCCAGAAATCACAACTCCTCCCTGCAGCTCACACATCCAGAATTTAATAACTCAACCGCAAAGGACTCCGTTGAATTTAAATTCATTTCTACACATTTCCAATCGTCTCTTCTTCCTTATTCTCTTTTTCTATTCAACTTTTCCTCCTACATGTGGTTTCTTTTAATCAAGCTTGCAATAGCACACAATTCATTTGTATAAACAAACAACAAGTAAAGGTGATGTAGTGTAAACCCTGGACAGTTTATTGTAAGCCTTTGCTTTGGCTTACACTATTTACCTTGCATTGACTATAGCATACTGAACAAAAACAGACACATCCATAAATACTGGCACATCGATACCAAGCTGCCATTAGTGTGTATAGAGTGAAACATCTCATGATGCATTCTTTATAATTCAAATTACAATAACACACAGTCCTCTGTGCAATGTTAATTTCGTTAATGAAGACAATGACGAAAAATATTCGTTCACGAAAAAAAATTCGAGACGAGACGTTGACGAGCTAAGAATAATATCTGATGACGAAATTATGATGAAATTTATGCTGCATTTTCATTAACTAGACGAAACTGGACTATAATGTTATTTGAGGACTACCGGACATTCAAATTGCATCCTATAGGCTATAGTCCTTCAAAATGTGCGTCCCTGTCATTGGATTGTGATCAGATAAGAGCCATTTGCACATCTAGTCAGTATAGCAACCGTAATGGATGGATAGATTAATAAAACGCGAACTAGTGATCTGAGACAATGGCCTCAGCACCCGAAGGGGTATGGATAAGGTGACCAGATGTCCCATTTTCATGGGAGTCAAAATTTGTTGTCGATTAACTTAAAGTTAGTTAAGGCGGGATAGGCGGAATCATGCTGATAGAAGATCGGAATCACGATCAGTTCTCAGCGCCCAAATACACACACAGCAGTCCAAATGTTTATCGTGTAGAGTATCTCACGTAAATACAGCTATGGATTAACTGAAGGTGAACAGGTGGGTGAAAACTGAACGTGTTTCAGTATTTCATGCATGAGTTCCATCTTAAAAAGACAGCATTCCAAATTAAATACCTGTCTGTCATTAATGTTAACCAACAAAAGATGTTAAATAAATGTATACATGTGTAAAACCTACAGTATCTGAAAAATTAGTTTAATTTTTATCTCTATTGTATTTGTCTAATTATGCTTCTTATGTATCTAATTATGCTTCTCTCTCTCTCTCTCTCTCTCTCTCTCTCTCTCTCTCTCTCTCTCTCATATATATATATAGTTCACCCAAAAATGAAAATTGGCATAATTTATTCAAGATTTTCCAAATTCAGTCCTTGATTCAAATTCCTCATAAGCTTAATTTATTTGGTCTAAAGAGAGAAGAATTAATGAGTATTTTAATTTGAAAACTACATATAAAATAGCTACCAAAATAAATTTTGTAACTACTAGGGGTGTAACGGTTCACAAAATTCACGGTTCGGTTCGAGTAGTGGTAGTAGTTATGAACAAATAAAAAGATGTAACTTTTTATATGGAACTCTATAACTCTTTATATTGAGTCTGTTTTTACTCAATTGGTTCTCTATAGGGCTTATGTTTTTTGGAAAAAAAGCAGGAATTACCGTCTGGCTGAAATGTTCTCGTGAAGGAATATTGTAACGGGGCTCAATTACATTAAGCATGTTCTTAAAACCTGCGTTTTCCACTATAGGTGCTCGCTCACTCAGTACGCGCTGAAGGCTCGTTGCATATGGCTAAAGGGTTTTTCACACAGGACGCGGTATGCGCGGCGCTGGACCCTGGGCTCAGCGTTGCCCTTCAGATACAATGCGATTTGTGCTGCACTATGCCAAGAGCAAATTAGGTGGAGTTTTCAAAACTGCCCGTGCATACGTTCTATTTATAACAGTTCTTCTATCTAATAACGTGCAGGCCTGTTAATTGTATCGTACTGCTCAGGAAATTCCGACAAAGTACAGTACTAGTCCATTTTGATTTCCATGCTTGTTTGGATGCCCCGATCGATTGGTAAAGTGCACCCAAACACCAGACCTGTTGGTTATTGGAGGATCTTCTATTTCTGGTCTGTTAAACGCATTGGCCATTTTGCAATGAGCCTTCAGCGCGTACTGAGTGAGCGAGCGCCTGACTGAGTAGCCTAAAGGCGGGCGTACATGGTGCAATTTTTGCTGTCGTACGAGTTCGCATATGATTTTTTTTCAATCGTGTGGAAATCACGTATTCTCGTATGGTCGCGGCTCGTATCATTTGCGATGAATTACGAGCCGAGCAGAGTGGCTTACGAGCACTTCCCGACCTCCCGATCATTTTGAAACATGTCTAAAAAGTTCGTGAGCTATCGGTTTGAATTCGTGCAGTTGAACGAACCAATTTGTTGATTTATCTGAAGTTGACCAATCACGAACTAGGAAAACAACCGAAGAAGAAAGATGAAGACTGCAGCGCCACGGTGAATGTGAACTATTGACCAGGAGGATAAACTCGCTGAACTCGGTAAACTCGGTAACAGGGACTCTCCATAAACGTAACGGTATTCTATACTGTATATCCCCATACACTACCTCTATCCATCAAGTAAAATGCATGGCCAAAATTAATACTGCTTCTGTGCCATAAACAGAAGGATAGTGAATGCATTCTGGTGATTTATTCCGTAAAGGGCAGATATTAAAAGATCTTTGAGGGCTGATCAGGTCTCCCAAAGCATGCTTAATAGTTGTTATTACCTCATTATACTCACCCTGTGCAAGTACTTTAGTCTGCATGTATTGTTAAGATTAAATTCTGATATTAAACCTCCTTAATATGCACGGAGTACAGTAATCGTGTATTTTCATGCATGTGATGAAGTGAAGTGTGTAATCAGTGCATTAACTGGTTGAAAACACTGCTGGAATACTCTAGAGTTTTGCGCTTAAAACCACATCAAAACACCACCTGCCATCTAAATGCACTAATAGATGCTTTACTAACATTCCTACAAATGCAAATGCAAGGTACAGTCGCTGTTTGTTTGCACTGCTTTAGAAGAGACTAAAACAGATGGAAAAAGTGAAACAAACAGATGACTAGAAAAGTAAAGAAACATTCCCCAGAAACATACACTTTTAACTTGTAGCCTGTGACAACAGAGGGGACCTAATAATGTCTTCTATGATATAGTGTCTATGTAGTGGGTCCCATGAATTTAAGGCCCTGCTTGTGAACATTGTTATTAACCTCGCTGGGATATTGATGGTAAAAATACAGACCTCTTCCTATAATTAGACTGTATATAACATTTCACTTTAAGTAGGACAAATTGTATGATAGGAAAAAAACAGGGACAAGAGCATGTGTGTCTGAGTAAAAAAAGAAAAACAGAGATAGAAAAAAAGAGAAACCACTAAAGACAGAGAAGGAAAGAAAGAAACTGAAAAGACATGTTACAATGACTCCACATCCTCATACATTCATTGCAAAACCACATAAATCATGGATATTAAGCATTTGATTATTAATCACATCTGACTTAAAAAAAAAAAAAAACACCTGAATGCTTAGGATTACATAGATATGTAGAATAATACACCTCACTAGAGAAATCAGATATTTATCTTTCTTAAAATAAGCCTATATGTGAAACACACCAATGTGAGCATTTTGTTATCTCCCTCTTTTCTGCTCTCCTTCCCGGTAATTAGAAACACATTTTTTCACACTATATGGCTTCCATTATGTGGCCCAGTTTCATATCATTCCTGAGAGAGAGAAAAAAGCAGTTTAGGCACTTTTGTCCTTTTTTAGACAGAGCACTGTAAGAATTCGAACTACAAAATTGTGGCTATCACAACAACACAGAAAACATCTGACTCCAGATTTTCTTCTCTCCATTCCATCAAAAAGATCAAGCAACTGTCTATGTGGCTTAAGACCAACTGTTTTAACTCTCTTATCAAAACCATGTGGTTTTACAGCCTTTTGACACGTCAATATTCTCTTCCAGATATTCTTCATGTAAAACAGAGAGCACAAGGTCAAAGTCCTCACTGCTGGCAGTGATTAAGTCTCAACTGTGAAGACACAGCAGTGGTTTTACAGCTGAAGTTGACAAATGTTAATCAATCTGAGAGGAATATCTAGAGAGGGTCATGTGAGATAGGTCTTACTCAACTGTATCTGGATTCAGAGTGCAAATAATTCACTGAAGTCGGGGACAAATAATATTTTGCCTGCCACCATTTCAACAGACCTGGAGTTTAAAGGAATAGTTTGCCTCAAAATGAGTACTTGGTCTTCTGCTCACTCTTTTGTTCTTAAAAACGCATATGACTTTATTTTTTTTAGAACACAAAAGGAAAGGTAAGTCAGAATAACAGACTCAGTCACTATTCATTTTCAATTTATGGAAAAGTATGGAAAAGAATGAATGTTTTTCTAAAATCTGCTTTTTTTTATTCCCACAAGAAAATAGGATGATAGAAAGTAATACAGATTTGGAACAACACTGGAACAATGTTTGGTTTGAAACAATCTATAATACAGGGCTGGGGGTGTCTAGTGCTATTTAATGCGTTCTGATGCTTCATGCTTGCCTTAAATTAAATTTAAATTTATGCATTTACCAGACGCTTTTATCGAAAGCGATTTACAGTGCATTCAGGCTATCAACTTTTACCTATCATGTGTTCCTGGGCAATCGAAGCCCCAACCTTGCGCTTGATAACGCAATGCTCTACCAATTGAGCTACAGGACGTAGTACAAATACACTACATCTGGGTTTGTATAAGTCTCTGAAAGTTATTTTCGAGCATGGCCCTTCATGACATCATTAAGGGTGGAATTCCTTGTATGGGCACTTCTCCCGGAAGAGCGCACACACACAGCAACAAGAGCGAGTACAAGAGCAGTGCATCAACAGGTTTCATTTGGGTTATGGAAGTTGTCGACAGCGCTGCACAGGACAGAAAGAACGCCTTCAAAGAAGTGCGTTTTGGCATGTGAGGGAAAGATTACCTTGTTCAGCTTCCCAAAGAACCCAACATTACGTGAACAGTGGATGCCGTTTGTTTTTCCAGGGCAGCAACAGAGTTTCGCAAGTGTTTGTTCCAGTCGTTTTGGTGACAAATGTTTTATAAACAAGGCCCAGATCAATGCTGGATTTGCACATTGTATGATATCTCAAAATCACACTACTTACAACATGGTGTGAATGCAGCATAAGTGCTCGCGACTCTTTAGCTACTCCCATGGCATGCATCCTGGAGCTCAGCTGTTTTCAGAGAGAATAAGGCTAATTTATACTTCTGCGTCAGACATCGACGTGCAGTACACATGCAAACCATTAGTCTACAGTATCCATCAGCCATGACGGCAGCAAATAAATATCAAAGAACAGATCATTTCTTTGATACTGTTCTTTTGAACACTACAAAAAAAAAGAGATGACAATGGTAAAGCAGAAGATGGCATTCTTTCAATCTCCAAATGGACTTGTACCATGACAGAACTGTTTGTCCCGGAAAACAAAGTGATGTAACGCTAATTTTTTTAATAAATGGTAAGACACTATTTATTTTTCTTGTTTTATCTTATAACAATAAAATATATTAAAGTGCAAAACACACACAAAACTCAGATACGTACAGAGGGAGGGGTACCAGCAGACCAATCCCAGCACTTGCAGTTCGGTGCTGTGACATCTTGGAGAGGTTCACGTCTGGCTACGCCACAGCCTGCACGTACTACACACAACTTACAACGTAGTTTTGATGCAGAAGTATAAATTAGCCTTTAAGGTGTATCTTTCTTTTATAAATCTGATCAATCTAAAGACTCTCTGAAGATTTGAAGGAGGCAATACTACTATATAGGTACTCAAGAGTAGCATGAGATTGGCCAAAACTGTGTGTGTTATGTCCCCTTTCATGAAAAATATTTTCAATATTTTTATTTTACAAATAAAATGTTGTTTTTAAGTACAAAGTATCCAACAACCTTTTGGTGAACATAAAAATGTGAAAACATGGTCCGAGTGCGCTACAGGTGAACGCACACAACAAAACCTAATTTGCTTTAGGGGGTAACCATGGCAACAGCCACTCGATCGCGTCATCGGCAAAATCTGTCATTATTTATTGTTTTATTGCATACGTTACACTTCACAATATGACAAGAAAATTGTTAGTGTTTAGTATAAAACGTCTTTAAAACGATAACTACAACGATTTTTTTTTTTATTTTGCGCAGAAGACTACAATCAATTTAACATTTAGGGTGAACGATCCCTTTATCGTTCGGTGGCATATTTGGCAACGATTTTAAACAGGACATGTTAAATCGGACTGCGTAAACAACAACCCCATAAAGCAACATGTGGGCCACTCAGCCTCTTACAAATTTAAAATCATCCACTTTTTCGCACTAGGCTCATCATAACTGACGGGTAGGATAAAATGTCAGGACACCGGCTGTCACTAAGCACTTTGATTGACATAAATTGTTACGGTTCTCGTCCAACTGACGCGTCTGGCGCGAGAACTGCTTACACTTTATTACGGCCATCGAGATCACGCGCTTTCCATTAATACGAGGCAAAAGCTAACGTTACCATTCCCTCTCGGTGTGTCATGTTATAGCAACTCTTTAACTTTAGAAACGATCATTTAGAGCTGGACAGATGATTAGGCAAGCGATTAAAGGGAGATTACACAGCAAATGATCACTCGATCCTAGTGGAAAATAAATTCCCCTAACGTTAGTCCACAGTGGGCGGTTATAAGAGAGATATAGAGGACGAATAGACGTTAAAATACAATAAACGTGTTCCTAGAGAGGCCTGAGAGTAAAGATCAACAGCTTCGTTGAGTCGAACTCACCGTGTTGTTATTTTTTTCCAAAGACTTGTAGCTTGTCCGATCCTGAGGAGAGGCTATCCGATCCCGATCCAGGCCAAAATAACACGCCTCTCCTAACGTTACAATCCTTCTGTCGCGTGATAAATCCCCGTCAGAACAGTGTAACTGTGCGATGGGTTGGTGTTTTAGTCGCGTATAATGGAAACGTGCGCGTCAGTGGGAGGATTTAAAGCGGTCGGACCTGCGAGAAGAAGAAGGAGAAGGGGGTGGGGGGGGGGCGTCTTGTCCCACTGCCCGTGACGTAGTACTCATCGCCCCGCCCCTTCTTCGAGGTCCAACCAGAATGGAGCACTGGATTAATCTGGACATATGTGTGTCAACATTAAATACAGCCTATTGAAAATATGGGGTTGGTTTAATGAAAATAATTAATTTAAAGGAATTCAATCAGTGAAAGTGGGCTACTTGACCGAATTAGGTGACACATTTTATATGGCTATAATATTTTTTTCTATAACTATGTAACTGATATAAAGTATATTTAGGATGTATATGTTTGTTATTTCAGAATGACATCTGTGCTTGTAAAAAAATATTTTTATTAAAATAATTGCAGCCACAAGCCCTATCTAACTGAATTGGGAATCCTGAAATCTCAAAAACTGCTGGCTGACCTCACAATTAAATAACATATTTCAAATCAGCAACCAAATTTGAAATGAACTGCACCATAAATGTTGTTATTTATGTTCAAATAGCGTTTTAAAAAAGCTTGTTTTTCAGGCTAGACCAGCCAATGCGCATGTGCGGTTATAAGCGTAAATATCAGGTTTCTATGGGAACCGAAACTTCTAACGGCAACTGCAGTGACGCAATAACATTACCAATCAGCATATCGCACATAGCAGTTTCTCACATTCATAATATATTATTATTACTAGTACAGAGAATATCAACATTACGTACAAAGAGGTGACATTACACGCAAAGCACCATTTACAGATGTATGTAACAATACATAAATAATACAAAACATAAGCATTAATAAAATGAAGTCAAGAGGTTAAATAAATTAACTGTTTTAAAAGGATTCAATATGTATTTCTAGTGTTGGATATAATGCGTGTGGTAAACGTGTTTTCTTACTGAATAAACATAATAGATATCGTTTTTTTTATGACACAGTAATTAATCATATAGTAACATACATATTTATTTAGTCCTACTACAATCAAAACCAACTCATTTATAGTGCAGAAACATTTAAGTGTTAATAATATTGTGAAATAATGTATGGAATTTCAACATGTTTTCTTTTTTTCTTTTTTTTTAATGGTTGGTACCGATTTCACGTCACTTAAAGATTTTTGTTTTCTAAAGTATTCAAAGCATAGAATATATGAATTTCTATGACATGTCTATTGACTTAGAAGTAACACAGTTATGCTATTTCTTTCGTAATTTGGCTGGTTTCATTTATTTTACTCTTTGTAAAGACCAGCGCAACCAGCACAAAATGCAGAGAAAGCAGAATACCAGGGAAAGCTACTATTTGGCCAACATCTCTGGGGTCATCAGTGTAAACATCCGCGAACATCAGCTGCGGGTAAAGTCTGATTGAAATGAGTAACCTTTCAGTTGCGCAAAAGGAGACCGAGCAACGGACCCCAAAACACAAACATGGCCAAACAAGCGGTAACAACCATATTCTTTGTTCTTTTTCATTGTATTATAAGTTACTGGGCGTTTATGTCTTCTTGTAGCATCCACTCATTCACAAAAAATAGCATTCCAGCGATCGCCAAGTATTTTGGCTCCAAAGGTCGCTACGAAGAGGTCAACACGTACTTAATCGGCGATCTTTTAGCCACAAACTATTCCCTTGTGACACTACCTCCCTCGAAATGCAACGAAATTCATTTGACAGCTATAATCCGGCACGGGACGAGGTACCCGAGCACTAAAAACATTCAGAAGATGCGCGAATTTTATGATTTCCTCATGCGTAATGCAACCAGCAACTTAAATGGTTTGTCAGAGATAAAGTCTCAGTGGAAGATGTGGTACACGGATGAAATGGACGGGCGACTGGTGGACAAGGGCCGTGCGGATCACAGGCACCTGGCGCAGAGACTCATCAAATGGTTCCCTTCTTTGCTGACAGAGGACAATGTGCGTCACGGACGCGTGAAACTGATCACCAGCTCCAAGCACAGGTGTATGAACAGCACCATCGCTTTCAGAGAGGGACTTATGGAAGGACTCGGCAGAGAGGGTAATGCTTGAGGACCCAGCCCTTCACTGAATCATCAGCATGCCATACTGTTAAATCATAGTTTTCCAGCATGAACATATTCTTAATTTAGCCCTAGTCTATAATCTTGGTTCTTCATACAAAATTTGCAGTAGTGCTCATTGTTTCTTCTCAACAGCTGTGAGATTCAGTGATGGGAAAATGGAGACTTCCACTTTTCAGTTCTATCAATCTATCCTGTTTCAATTCTCATATATATTTTTTAAAAATAACAAATTCAGTTGTGTTCCATTGACAGGGGATTCAGTGAAGAGCAAATGGAGACTTTTGCTTTAGACTTCTCCAGATTTTTCCTAAGATACCACAGTATCGTAATGTGTCTTCTGACAATCAATATCAGTATTCACAGAAATCATTATTGTATTATTGCCTACACTTTGCTCTACATGAATGCATATTCAATGATGTGATACATGTTTATGCATTACACTTCATTTTAAAGTCATATGGTTGCCTATTGTTGAATTACACAAATCATATTTTATTGGATACACTCTAAGGAGGCGCAAACACATTAAATCGATTTTAGGGAATCTTAAAACTTAAGTATTCTGCTTATGTGGACCTTCATCCTTGATGAGCACACATATTATACACTTACAATTCCCACACAAGCAAAGAAAATTTTAGCTAAAAGACAAACCAACACAGAAAACACATCCACAAAAACAAATCTGTTTTAATCGATTAGTGTTTTGATCACTAATCGACACCCACCCACAATTCCGTCCGGCCCAAGACTAGAACTCACAACCCTTCGATTGGGAGTCCAACCCTCTAACCATTAGGCCACGACTTCCCCAATAAGAATAGAAAGCAACATAAAGTCTGGTTTTAAGAGTTGTAGTGCCAGGGTTTTAATGTCAATTATGTTAAGGTAGTGCTGTCAAATGATTAATCGAGATTAATCACATCCAAAATAAAAGTTTTTGTTTACATTATATTACATAATATATGTATGTGTGCTGTGTATATTTATTATGTACATAATGTTTTATTTTTTTAAATGCATTTATTTGTTTCATTTTCTAGTTGAGTTGGAACCTGCTGTTAATGACGCTTTAATGCGTTACTTTGACCAGTGTGAACGGTTTGTGAAAGAAGTGGAGAACAACAAGAGTGCCTTGGAGGAGGTGAAACGTTTTAAAGAAGGCCCTGAGATGAAAAGTGTAATGGAGAAAATGGCTGACAGACTGAAGCTCCCTTACGCCAGCATCACCGTTGGTCAGTGATGACTTACAGTAATATGATCATGACCTTTTTACACAGTCACAAATGCTAAAATAAAGCAGTGTCGAAAATGTTGCTGTGCAGTTTGATAATAGGCTTGTTCGAGATGCATCGGTGCTGTGCAGACCTATCGGCGTATGACATCAGAGCACCGCAAGAGTGATTGGAGAGCAGACGACTCTTTAGGCTTTTAAAACGATTTCGCTGTGTTTTGATGTCATATGCTGATTGGTCTGTTCAGCCCTGATGTATCTCAAACGAGTTTAATGGTATGTTTGTCACGCCCCCTTACCATTACTCGTAGTGGCATGTTGGGGGCAGGGTTTATGTAAACATCAGGGTTAGTGATGTCACAAACCTAGGAAGAAGATTGTTTTAGTCCCTACCAGCCTTTTTTTGTAGTCCTTAAACAACGATTTCTTTACAATAAAATATCTCCCTTTGCATTGAACTTTGAGCATCTTAACTTTGCAGACCGCTTTAATTTGATATGTTTTGTTTTATGGAAAGAGCTGTTGTACTACCGCCAATTTCAGAAAATATGTTGCAAATTCAGTTCCCTCTAAATGTAATGCCCGTGCATCTATAGTCTCAGCCTCAAACGTCATGCCTAAAGACTATTGGTTGAATTTCTGATGCATATGGGACACAACAGTGGAAACACTTCAGGAGTTTCGAAGTTGTCATTGGATTGGTTTAATTATACAGGATTTCTGGGAGATGTGTGTGTCGTGTTCTTTAAAGCTCCACATGGAAACAAAGATGACGTGGCGCCAAACCCGCTTATGAAAAAAGAAAGACGTCTAGTTTACAACTGTGACGATGAACACTTGTCAGGATCAACTAAATGCTGGATTCTCAAAAGTATGGCAAATATTTAAAGTTCAGGCATATAATCTTTAAAATACGTCTGAGAGTTTTACACACTGGTCTGTTATTGTGGTGACATTTCCACGCCCCAAAGCGTGATGCTGAAACGAATCAAACTGTGATTGGTTTGTTTGACATGTCGGTCTAATGGCCTCATGGGTGGGCCTTGGCCAATAAAACTGACATGGTTTCCACACCTTCAGCCATCAGTCTAAAGACTATTGCAACCACAACCACAAATCTTTGCACATCAGCATATTATGACACACACTTCCTTCCTGGTAGCATGTGAGACTAATATGTAAAAGAAACCTTTTTAGATGAGAAATTGAAGACAGAAAAATAATTGTTCTAGCCATTACCATTGTTTGCCTTTTCAAATATTTATGTGACGTAAGGACGTAAGAAATTCCAAGTCCTCAGTGGCTCAGTGGTAGAGCATTGTGTTAGCAGTGCAAAAGGTTGTGGGTTCGATTCCCAGGGAACACATGTTAGGTAAAAAGTGTATAGCCTGAATGCACTATAAGTCAATTTTGATAAAAGCGTCTGCCAAATGCATAAGTGTAAGTGTGGTTGACAGGGCTGGGCTTTCAAGGATCAAAATTTTACATACGCATTGCAACCAAAGCACTAATATGTCCCATATGTTCAGTGTTGGGTATAGTTACTTTGGAAAGTAGTTAGTTAGGTTACAACGTTACCATCAATTAAAAGTAATCAGTTATGATACAGCGTTACCTATTCATAAAAGTAACGCGTTAGAGTACTCATGCGTTACCAAAAATTAAAAGCCGTTTGCAGCGGCTCACACACGACAGACACAGCCCCCCCGGCCCCTTTAAATGCACCTAGAAGTCGTGACTCCCGACAATGAATAACGTCAGTCATCCGACTAAATTAACACTGCAGGATAACAATAACAGGAAAGACAGTCAGCAATCGGCTATTCCACATGGCGTTTTATTTATTTATTATCACAGAACATATTATTAATCAAAATTTGCACCTACCCAGCCCGGGTAGCCTAGGCTACTGTATATTATGAGCACCACAAGATAACTCCTGATTTTTCTTTAACTTTAAATAATGCAGTTATCAAAGTTCAAGTATGCTTACTTGTAAACACAACCTTAAACAGGCTTGCAGATTTAAATCCATCTAGAAATGATGAACAATCAGCCAGATCTAACAGAAATTAACAGCTGCCTGTCAAACAAAAATGATAACAAACCGAATTAAATCCTTCACCGCCACACAGGCAAATGACAAATCGCTTAATAGCCGAACTAATTAGGGCCCGAGCACCGAGGTGCGAGGACCCTCTTGTATCTGCTTTGTTTTTTAGGGCTCAAGCCTGGAGGGCGAGAGCCCTATTGTTTTCCTTAGGATTATTTGTTATTATTATTATTTATTAGGGCTCAAGCCCGAAGGGGCGAAGAGCCCTATTGTTCCCCTAAGGATTATTCTTTTTCTTATTATTATTATTATTTTTTTTATTTTTTATTAAACCTTCCGGGGGTTTTTGGGGGCCTTAACATGCTCAAAAACTCTTGAAAATTGGCACACACATTGGAATCTGCGGCCATTAGGACGCCACAGAGACTGGGACCCGGGCGTGGCACAGGGGCTCTACAGCGCCCCCTGGAACACAGTCAGAAATCTTGAACCATAGCTCACACACACTTGCATATATTTATATGAAACTCAGTACACTTGTAGATCTCATTGAGCTTAACAACTTTCGCGCTCTATGTCAAAGGCTCCGCCCAACAGGAAGTCAGCAATTCATGGCTGTTTAAAAAAAGCATGCTCTGGAATTTGATATACTTGTCATAGGTTTTTTACTTGTTTGCCACCAAACTCGGTGAACATGATCTCAAGACATTGGGGATGAAAAATTGCGAGGGGATTTTTGATATCTCGAACGGTTTGCCCGTGGCGAGGCGTTGAAATTAGGGCAAAAAGTGAGAAACAGGAAATGCCTAATAACATCCACATACATTGCCTGAGTTTGATCAAACTTCATCGGTTTTTTCGATGTATGATACCGATCGTATATATGTGACTATTAAGAGTCAACGTTATAGCGCCACCAACTGGCAGCAGGAAGTGAGTCATTTTCAAAATGCTTTGAATTCAGCATCTTATTTTTACTCGATTTGCTTCAAACTTCATCAGAATAATGTCAAAACATGGCCGATGTAAATCTGTTGTGGGGATATTGATATCTTATATATTGTTGCCATGGCAACGTGTCAAACTTGAATATTCTGTTATGGTGATTTTGAGGCAGATAACAACCTCAGATTTACATGAAACTCAAAACACATATCAGTATTCTTGATAGCTAGACAATGGAAAAAGCTTTTAAAAGGGCGTGGAAGAGGCACTCTATAGCACCACCTTTTGTCAAAAGTGGGGGGGTTAGTTTTAGCTACAGACACCAAACTCGGTACAAAAATTGTTCTTATCAAGACGGACAACTTTCTAATTCACAGTCATCAGCTACGATCAACAGGAAGTCAGCTATTTTGATTTGAATGTGGATTTTTTTTTTACATTTAGCTGTGAATTAATGCATACTGCTCAGAGGAGAGTAACACTATACACACCAAACTTTGTCTACATGATGCCAAAACATTTTAAACAACTTAAATTGCCAATGGATTTTGGATAGCTTGAACGGTTTTGTCGTGGTGATTTTTTTAAATGACAGTAAAAATGGAATTATTAATTGTCCTGCATTTTTAAATTCCAAACACTTCAAAACCTTTTTTCATACAGAAAAAAAGTCATTCTGAGTAAATATGGATAGTTTCACGACTTTACAACACTGTATGGATAACAGAAAATTAAAAAACTGTCAGACATCTCATCTCACTCTGTCCCTCTGTTTGAGTATGTGCTTCAGACTTCCATTGTCTGAGAGAAATTGCGCCCCTACAGGTTCAATTCCCGGACTTTTACTTTCACTTTTAAATCGGTTAAAAATACAAATAAATACTTAGATTTAATTCACACTGACAAGCTAAACCAACATATCTGATTATTACCGGTTCAGGACTCATGGATAAATTATTTCTGGCCAGAGATACGTGAGAAATAGGAGAGATGAATCACCGCTGTGATCACGAGCGTCTGGAGTAAAGAGCTCAGAAAAAACGAATTTATTCCTGTTTTAAAGCTTTTAAAAATAAATTATTACAGCGATATCACACAATCAACCAATTAGAACACACCAAGAGCTAAATTCAGATGTTTTTGAACTGTTTGTGTGAAAATGAAATATTTGTGGCTGCCTATATGAAATCACTGCCTCCGATCAGCGCGTACAGTGTCGAGCTCAAAACAAACGAATTTATTCTTGTTTAAGAGCTTTTTTAAATAAAATATTACCACAAATGCACACAATAAACCCATTGTAACACAACAAGAGCTAAATGCAGGTGTTTGTGACCCGTTTAAGTGTGAAAGACTATTTGAAAGCGTGACTGGCAGAATAACATATATCTCTTGAGCTGCAGGATTCTGGCTTTCGTCGTACGAACGAACACATCACGGACAAGATTATTTCAAAACACATAATAGCTTGGCGAATATAAACGAAAACAGCCACGTGAACATAAACTGTTGAGAAATAAATCTGAAGTGGATCTACTGGATTTTAATATTAAGTGACCGCATATACCAGCTGCTTCTGTCTTCAATTTTAATCTATATAAAAAATTAAATTCATTCATCTTGGCTGCTTTTTTTTAATGTGTGAACGTATTTATTTATTTATTTATTTATTTATTATTTTGCTCTAACAACAATTAATCTATATTTAATTAAATCAATTACATTTTATTTTACATTTGATTTGTCCATTTCTGCATCTAAACGCCTAAAAACCTAAAACATGCTCTATTATACTAAATTGTTAGCAATTTCTTTATCGTCCAATTTATCTGGTGTACACTTTTATTTTCATAATAAACTTGTTTGTTAGATTATACACAGTTACAGTGGTCTATAATAAATATTAACAGGTTTTATTCAAGCTGTTTAGAATGATTGCAGTAGGCCAATTTTTTTAAATGTAAATAAAATAAAATTAAAAAAATTAAATAAATAAATAAAAAACATTGGAAAACAATAACTGTTGTACATTTTTATACATTTTGTATAATTTCATAGTTTATGCATTATAGTTATAAAAACAAATACATTTAGCCACTCACATAGAAATCTTAAAGGCCTTATCCTTTTCTGACAGTTTTAGGGATTTTTAAAAATCCTAAAAAACCTTATTTGTGCTGCAAATAATAATTTCAAACTCAAAAAGTAAATATTCAGTTCATGCTTTATAAAGCCTTGTCCCAATATTAATAGTCAGTAGTAAGCAGTTTATAAATACAGCTATAAAAAGTTTGTTCTTGGTTTATAAGCACATTTATTAAAAAGGAGAGTAAAGGGTCAGTTATCTTCCTATGAAAAATAAAAAAATAAAAATAAACAAACAACAACACAGATTGATACAGAACTCAGAAATTGTATTGTGGATTTATGATAAAATCAGCCTGTAAATGAATTCATACTCCTCCAAGAAGACACAAGTAGTTCACACCAAACTTTTTTAACATGAAGCTAATATACTGAAGATGTTAAATTGCGAATGGGTTTAGGATACCTTAAATGGTGTGGCCATAGCGATTTATTAAAGTAACAAAAAAAAAATACAATCGTTATTTTACTATATCTTTAAAATTTTTCATTCCAACTCTTCATAATTTTTTATATACGTAGAAGTCATCATTTGAAGGAAGCACAGTAAGCTTCATAGCTTTATCATTTTCAAGAGCCAGCATAAAATTAAAACTATCATAACTTATAAATCAAGCTTGCAATTCTTACTACCAATAATGGCCACCAGATGGAGCTATAGGAATACTTTTAAATAATTATTGTAAAACAAGTATGATTTAAATCATTTATAGAAATCTTTCAAAGAAAAATAATATGTATTTTATGTATTTTACTGATAAAATGACCCTCACTTAATTAGAATAACAAGCTGAAGTATTGTGAACTGTATATTAAGAATAATTCTTTATAAGCTTTATGGACAGATACGTTTTGAGTGACTCTTGAAGGTTCAGCACCACATCCTCTTTTACCACTGTTTAAAGAATTTATCTTACAGAACAGGTGCGAATGAATTTTGGATAGCTTGAATGGTTTTGTCGTGGTGATTTTTTGAAATAACAGTAAAAAAGGAACCAGTAAATGTCTTTTATTTTTTTAAAGTGCAGCTTCTAAACACTTCAAAAAAATTTACACATAGAAGACCAGTCATTCTGAGGAAATATGCATAGTTGCATGACTATACAACATTATATGGATGATAGAAAATTAAAAAACTATCATACATCTGATGTCACTCTGTCCCTCAGTCACTGTGGTTAATGTGTGTGTGTGTGTGTGTGTGTGTGTGTTAAGTGAATTAGGTGTGAAACTATCAGGAAACATTTAGTCTCCAGCACCAACATTTTACAGAACTGCCACTTTCCTGGAGTCTCAGAATTACAATGTGTCAGGTTCTGAGAGATCTAAGATTCCCAAAAAATTATTTAATTAGAATACCATGAAGTATTGTGAAATACTATATATTAAGACTTTATATATAGGCTTAATGAACAGATTAGAGTGACTCGTGAAGGACCAGCACCACCTCCTCTTGTCCGATGGTTTGAGGAATATATCTTCCAGAATCCGGGATTAAGATTTAGGAGCTCATTTTTATTCCACCTTCTTTCCTGAAAGTCTGTCTTGCAGAATTGACTAAAAATTAATCTTCACATTAATTCCTAATTCTTTTGCAATTCTTTTGTCAGTTCTTCTTGACCTGTTTTTCTCTTCCAGCTTTCCTGGAGTATTGTATAGCACTCATAAATGATTAAATAAAAAGTAATGGTAGTTATTAAGATTGATATGGTTTGGAATTGGTAAAATGTGCTTGGAAAAAAATCACAATAAAACAATGTTTTAATGTTTAAGTTTGGAATATTAACTGACATGAATGAATGATATATAAATATAGTTCATGTTAACACAATGTTTATAAATGGAATCTTATTGTAAAGTGTTACTAAAGTTTTATATATATATATATATATATATATATATATATATATATATATATATATATATATATATATATATATATATATTGTTCTGTGAATGTGATTTTAAAGTCTAGATGATTCGAATTAACCCTTTAACTGCCATATTCTTTAAAACCTCACTGCCAGAGGGATATTGTGAATGCATGTGCCCGCTGGGCACAGTTTACCTGATGCCACCGGGGTGGCGATGGCATTGGTGGCTTGAGCCCGCCATCGCTGCTTGCAGCTATATTTATTATTATTTTTCTTCAAGGTTTCGGGGGCTTTTGGGGCCCTTAACATGCTTAAAAAGTCTTGAAAATTGGCACACACATTGGAACCTGCGGCCATTAGGGCCGGGCAGAGACTGATACACGGGCGTGGCACAGGGGCTCTACAGCGCCCCCTGGAATATGGAGGGCCATATATCATACATACTTGCACGTAGACGTACGAAACTCGGTACACATATAGAACTCATCAATACAAACAACTTTCGTATTGCATATCATAGGCTCCGCCCAACAGGAAGTTGGCTATTTGGGGTTTATTATTCATATTTGTCATCAAAGTTGTGGGGGCTTTTGGGGTCCTTAACATACTCAAAAACTCTTGAAAGTTTGCGCACACTTTGGAATCTGTGGCCTTTAGGAGCCTGCAGAGGCTGGGACACGGGCGTGGCACAGGGGCTCTACAGCGCCCCCTGGAACACAGTCATAAATGTTGATGTATAGCTCACACATACTTGCACGTATTAATATGAAACTCAGTACACATATAGATCTCATTGTGCCGAACAACTTGCGTATTGCATGTCATAGGCTCCGCCCAACAGGAAGTCAGCTATTTAGAGTTATGTAAAAAGCGCATGCTCTGGAATTTGAAATACTTGTCATAGGCTTTTTACTCGATTGCCGCCAAACTCGGTCAACATGATCTCAAGACACTGGGGATGAAAAATTGCCAGGGGATTTTTGATATCTCAAACGGTTTGCTCGTGGCGAGGCGTTGAAATTATGGCGAGAAATGAGAAACAGGAAGTGTCTAATACCATCCACATACATTTCCTGATTTTAATCAAACTTCATCAGATTATTCGTTGTATGATGTCGATCGCATATATGTGACTATTAGGAGTCAAAGTTATAGCGCCACCAACTGGCAGCAGGAAGTGTGTCATTTTCAAAATGCTTTGTATTCAGCATCTTATTTTTACTCGATTTGCTTCAAACTTCATCAGAATAATGTTAAAACACAGCCTATATAAATCTGCTAGGGGGATATTGATATCTAAAAATATTGTTGCCGTGGCAACATGTCAAACTTGAATACTTCTCAGGTGATTTTAAGGCATATAACATACTTAGAATTTCATGAAATTCAGAACACATATCAGTATTTATGATAACTAGACACTGGCAAAAGTTCATAAGAGGGCGTGGAAGAGGCACTCTATAGCGCCACCTTTTGTCAAAAGTGGGGGGGTTAGTTTTAGCTACAGACACCAAACTTGGTACAAAAATTGTTCTTATCAAGACGGACAACTTTCTAATTCACAGTCATCAGCTACGATCAACAGGAAGTCAGCTATTTTGATTTGAATGTGGTTTTTTTTTTACATTTAGCTGTGAATTAATGCATACTGCTCAGAGGAGAGTAACACTATACACACCAAACTTTGTCTACATGATGCCAAAACATTTTAAACAACTTAAATTGCCAAAGGATTTTGGATAGCTTGAACGGTTTTGTCGTGGTGATTTTTTTAAATGACAGTAAAAATGGAATTATTAATTGTCCTGCATTTTTAAATTCCAAACACTTCAAAACCTTTTTTCATACAGAAAAAAAGTCATTCTGAGTAAATATGGATAGTTTCACGACTTTACAACACTGTATGGATAACAGAAAATTAAAAAACTGTCAGACATCTCATCTCACTCTGTCCATCTGTTTGAGTATTATGTGCTGAGACTTACATTGTCTGAGAGAAAATGCGCCCCTACAGGTGCAATTCCTGAAAGGGAAATTCGACTGAAAGGGAGGAGACTCTCTTTTAGTTTCATTTTTAAATCGGTTAAAATACAAATAAATACTTGGATTTAATTCACACTGACAAGCTAAACCAACATATATGATTATTACCAGGTCAGGGCTCATTAATAATTGATGTGTGATCAGTGATACGTGAGAAACACGAGAGATGAATCACCGCTCTGAGCAGGAGCGTGTGGAATGATGAGCTCAGAAAAAACGAGTTTATTCTTGTTTTATAGCTTTTAAAATTAAAATATTAAAGCGATATTACACAATTCACCAATTAGAACACACCAGGAGCTAAATTCAGATGTTTTTGAACTTTTTGTTTGGAAATGAAATATTCGCGGCTGCCAATCTGAAATCACTGCCTCCGATCAGCGCGCACAGTGTCACAAGTTCAAAACAAACGAATTTATTCTTGTTTAAGAGCTTTTTCAAATAAAATATTGTCATAAATGCACACAATACACCCATTATAACACAACACGAGCTAAATGCAGGTGTTTGTGACCCGTTTAAGTGTGCAAGACTATTTGAAAGCGCGACTGGCAGAATAACATATATCTCTGGAGCTGCAGGATTCTGCCTTTCGTCGTAAGAACGAACACAGCATGGACAAGATTATTTCAAAATACATAATAGCTTGGCGAATATAAACGAAAACAGCCACGTAGACATAAACTGTTGAGAAATAAATCTGAAGTGGATCTACTGGATTTTAATATTAAGTGACCGCATATACCAGCTGCTTCTGTCTTCAATTTTAATCTATATAAAAAATTAAACTCATTCATCTTGGCGGCTTTTTTAATGTGTGTACGTATTTATTTATTATTTTGCTCTAACAAGAATTAATCTATATTTAATTAAATCAATTACATTTTATTTTACATTTGATTTGTCCATTTCTGCATCTAAACGCCTAAAAACCTAAAACATGCTCTATTATACTATTGTTAGCAATTTCTTTATGGTCCAATTTATCTGGTGTACACACTTTTATTTTCATAATAAACTTGTTTCTTAGATTATACACAGTTACAGTGGTCTATAATAAATATTAACAGGTTTTATTCAAGCTGTTTAGAATGATTGCAGTAGGCTAATTTGTTTTTATGTACATCCCAAAACATAAATTAAATAAATAAAAAACATTGGAAAACAATAAATGTTGTACTTTTTTATACATTTTGTATAATTTCATAGTTTATGCATTATAGTTATAAAAACAAATAAATTTAGCCACTCACATAGAAATCTTAGGCCTTATCCTTTTCTGACAGTTTTAGGTTTTTTTTAAAAAATCCTAAAAAACCTTATTTGTGCTGCAGATAATAATTTCAAACTCATTTGATACTGACCTCTGACATCCTGTGACATGATATTTATTTGAATTTACATAATCTCATGGATGCAACAGTAAATCTGTTCAGCTCACAGATCAAGACTAAGCTGTAATGCAAGCAGAACTTTCACAAATGCTTGTAGGTCAATAAAATCATTACAAAACACTTACAAATCATTTAAGGATTTGATAACACTGTAAAATAATGTCTAATTTGTTAACATTAGCAAATTCATTGATAACACTTTATAATAACTGCACTCATTAGTAATAGTCAGTTCATGCTTTATAAGCCTTGTCCCAATATTAATAGTCAGTAGTAAGCAGTTTATAAATACAGCTATAAATAGCTTGTTCTTGGTTTTATAAGCACATTTATTAAAAAGGAGAGTAAAGGGTCAGTTATCTTCCTATGAAAAATAAAAAAATTAAAATAAATAAACAACAACACAGATTGATACAGAACTCAGAAATGTTATTGTGGATTTATGATAAACTCAGCCTTTAAATGAATTCATTCTCCTCCAAGAAGACACAAGTAGTTCACACCAAACTGTTTTAACATGAAGCCATATACTGAAGATGTTAAATTGCGAATGGTTTTAAGATACCTTAAATGGTGTGGCCATAGTGATTTATTAAAGTAACATAAAAAAATACAATAGTTATTTTACTATATCTTTAAAATTTTTAATTACAAACTCTTCATAATTTTTATATACGTAGAAGTCATCATTTGAAGGAAGCACAGTAAGTTTCATAGCTTTATCATTTTCAAGAGCCAGCATAAAAATAAACTATCATAACATATAAATCAAGCTTGCAATTCTTAGTACCAATAATGGCCACCAGATGGTGCTATAGGATTACTTTTGAATAATTATTGTAGAAACAAGTATGATTTAAATCATTTATAGAAATCTTTCAAAGAAAAATAATATGTATTTTATGTATTTTACTGATAAAATGACCCTCATTTAATTAGAATAACAAGCTGAAGTATTGTGAACCGTATATTAAGAATAATTCTTTATAGGCTTTATGGACAGATACGTTTTGAGTGACTCTTGAAGGATCAGCACCACATCCTCTTTTACCACTGTTTAAAGAATTTATCTTACAGAACAGGTGCAAATTAATTTTGAATAGCTTGAATGGTTTTGTCATGGTGATTTTTTTGAAATAGCAGTAAAAAAGTAACCAGTAAATGTCTTTTATTTTTTTAAGTGCAGCTTCTAAACACTTCAAAAATATACACATAGAAGACACGTCATTCTGAGGAAATATGCATAGTTTCATGACTATACAACACTATATGGATGATAGAAAATTAAAAAACTATCATACATCTGATGTCACTCTGTCCCTCTGTCCACTGTGGGTAATGTGTGTGTGTGTGTGTGTGTGTGTGTGTGTGTGTTAAGTGAATTAGGTGTGAAACTATCAGGGAGCATTTAGTCTCCAGTGCCAACATTTTACAGAACTGCCACTTTCCTGGAGTCTCAGAATTACAATGTGTCAGGTTCTGAGAAATCAAAGATTCCAAAAAATGATTTAATTAGAATACCATGAAGTATTGTGAAATACTATATATTAAGACTTTATATATATGCTTTAATGAACAGATTAGAGTGACTTCG